>NC_086329.1:3768511-4038511 GCF_036172605.1 Pelobates fuscus
GGAGACGTTTAATTCTATAATATGCTGGCTGTATCCCCCCCTCCCCCCCCCTTTACATTGGAATCAGGGCTCGGAGACGTTTAATTCTATAATGTGCTGGCTGTATCCCCCCCCCCCCCCCTTTACATTGGAATCAGGGCTCGGAGACGTTTAATTCTATAATATGCTGGCTGTATCCCCCCCTCCCCCCCCCCCCTTTACATTGGATTCAGGGCTCGGAGACGTTTAATTCTATAATATGCCGGCTGTATCCCCCCCCCCCCTTTACATTGGATTCAGGGCTCGGAGACGTTTAATTCTATAATATGCCGGCTGTATCCCCCCCCCCCCCCCTTTACATTGGAATCAGGGCTCGGAGACGTTTCCGGCAGGGGAGCAAATAACAAGTGGCTTTTCACAGACACAATGGATTATTGAAACCTCTGCAACAATATCCACCTCGGCCTCTGTGAGAAATATCTACAATCCCGGCTTTTACATCGGAGATTTCATTTCTATTAGCTTTTTACTCCTTTCAGTATTTTTTTGTCAATCTGTATTTTATTGAGGCATATGAGATGGGATACAGAATAGAGAGAGGGAAATGTGCATTTAGTATACAGTATAGGGTTCAATAACAATGGTGGTATCTAACATTTCCTTAATATTTGTACCTTTTTTATGTTTTATGGTTTAACGTTGCTTTTGTAAACAGGTTTAGGTAATATGCAGTTTAACCCCTTAAGGACCAAACTTCTGGAATAAAAGGGAATCATGACATGTCACACATGTCATGTGTCCTTAAGGGGTTAAGTAGCTTAACAGTGACTAGTTGTAATAGGTTAAGTGAGCAAGCTTAGTATAGGGTGGGTGTGCAGGCTCAGTAATTCCCTGTTGTGTAACTTTAACTCAAATAGTAAGAACACGCTAACACAATAAGCGATTAGCTGCTTGCAAATACTGACGTGCCTATATCTCTGGGCTCCCCCCCACTGCTATCTGCCATACTACTCCTTTCAGTATTGCCGATAGGAGTCAGCGCAGGGCTTGGCTGTAATGGTGTATTTTCTGAGTTAAACGCCGTCATCGCGGAGAAAGTGCTAATATAGAATGGCGCAGAATGTGTACGCTGTGACATCATAGGACTGGGTATGATAACAAACCGCAATAAATGGAGAAAGTTCTCTCACCATAACAAACGGTAAATATTAGGAAATAAATCAAACAAAGTGACAGGTCCGTTCTTCATTATTAATTATTTTGAGTCACGATACAGAAATCTTGTGCAGTATATTGACTTATAGATAGATTCCAAGAGAGGGGGGGAAATGATATTAATGGGACACTATAGTCACCAAAACAACTTTAGATTATTGAAGCAGTTTTTGTGTAAAAATCACATTCTTGAAGTCTCTGCCACTTAGGAGTTAAATTACTTTGCTTCTGTTTATGCAGCCCTAGCCACACCTCCCCTGGCCATCACTCACACCGCCTGCATCAAAACATCATGGGTTTATTTTCAATCAGATGTTAACTTGCTTTAGAAGTTTTTATCTCCTGCTCTGTACATTGAACTTTAATCACACACAGGCGGCTTCTGGATGGTCTACCAAGCTATTAACAGAGCAGGAGATGAGATATTCTAAATTAAACAAACGGTGCAATTAACAAAGTTTAAACATTAGATGACTCTTTACAGGAAGTGTTTAGGAAGGCTGTGCAAGTCACATGCAGGGAGGTGTGACTAGGGTTCATAAACAAAGGGATTTAACTCCTAAATGGCAGAGGATTGAGCAGTGAGGCTGCAGGCGGGGCGGACTGACAGGTCGGGCAGATCGGTCATGGACCGAGGGCCCGAGGCAGTCAGGGGCCCGGCAGCACAGACATGCTCTGGCTGAGGAGATCAGAGATGATTCCTCCGTTATTCCAGTGATATAGGGCCCCTGCAGCATATCACTCTGTAGTTAACCCCCTCCCTCCCTCCCCCGTTTCCCCTCTCTCAGGGAGACCTGGCAGTGAGTATTCAGTTCTTGCAGCCAGGTCTCCAGCCGTGCGGTGCTGTGTGTGAGGAGGAAGAGGCGGGGCCAGGAAGTGACATCACGTCCTGCCCTGCCTGAAGAGCAGCCGGAAGATATGGAGCTGCAGCAGCCTGGCAGACAGCACAGGTAAGCTTCTTATAATTTTAATTCAGCTCAGCACCCACCTCAGCCCCCCTGTACCCACCTCTGATCCCAGTACCCACCTCAGTGCCCAGTACCCACCTCAGCCCCCAGTACCCACCTCAGCTCCCAGTACCCACCTCTGATCCCACCTCAGCCCCCCTGTACCCACCTCAGCCCCCCTGTACCCACCTCTGATCCCAGTACCCACCTCAGTGCCCAGTACCCACCTGTGCTCCCACCTCAGCTCCCAGTACCCACCTCAGCTCCCAGTACCCACCTCAGCCCCCAGTACCCACCTCAGCTCCCAGTACCCACCTCTGATCCCACCTCAGCCCCCCTGTACCCACCTCAGCCCCCCTGTACCCACCTCAGCCCCCCTGTACCCACCTCAGCCCCCCTGTACCCACCTCTGATCCCAGTACCCACCTCAGTGCCCAGTACCCACCTGTGCTCCCACCTCAGCTCCCAGTACCCACCTCAGCTCCCAGTACCCACCTCAGCTCCCAGTACCCACCTCTGATCCCACCTCAGCCCCCAGTACCCACCTCAGCTCCCAGTACCCACCTCTGATCCCACCTCAGCCCCCCTGTACCCACCTCAGCCCCCTGTGCCCACCTCAGCCCCCCTGTACCCACCTCAGCCCCCTGTGCCCACCTCAGCCCCCTGTGCCCACCTCAGCCCCCCTGTACCCACCTCTGATCCCAGTACCCACCTCTGATCCCAGTACCCACCTCTGATCCCAGTACCCACCTCTGATCCCAGTACCCACCTCTGATCCCAGTACCCACCTCAGTGCCCAGTACCCACCTGTGCTCCCACCTCAGCTCCCAGTACCCACCTCTGATCCCACCTCAGACCCCAGTACCCACCTCAGCTCCCAGTACCCACCTCTGATCCCACCTCAGCCCCCCTGTACCCACCTCAGCCCCCTGTGCCCACCTCAGCCCCCCTGTACCCACCTCAGCCCCCTGTGCCCACATCAGACCCCCAGTACCCACCTCTGATCCCACCTCAGCCCCCCTGTGCCCACCTCAGCCCCCCTGTACCCACCTCTGCTCCCACCTCAGCCCCCCTGTACCCACCTCAGCCCCCAGTACCCACCTCTGCTCCCACCTCAGCCCCCCTGTAACCACCTCAGCCCCCTGTGCCCACCTCAGCCCCCCTGTACCCACCTCAGCCCCCAGTACCCACCTCTGCTCCCACCTCAGCCCCCAACATATTCTGCAGCGCTGTACAATAGGTAAAACAAGAGAAACGATTAATCTAACACACTTCGACATACAGGAACACAACATCACTAGCAACATCCCCACAAGTAGACTCCAAACACATGTGGCTAGTTGTAAGGTTGTACATGTGGGGGATGCTGCATGTGATGTCCTAAGAAAAATCAGTGGAAGTGTGTAATTAAATTTGCTTTATTTCTTTATTTTAATTGCTGGGAGGCACGCCAGCAAGGGTTACTCCATCTAAAAACAGTGTTTATTAAAACACTGTTTTGGTTGGATTAACCCCTTAAAAGTAAATCTGGCCATTTTGGGGAGGGGGCATTGCGGATGTGGGAGTCAGGGATGTGTGGCTCTCATGCAGCCATTCTGTGTGCTGGGCAGCCTACACATAATATATGTGTAAAAGTTGCAGAAAGAAGGGGGAGAAGAGTAGCAGGGGGCCAGAAAACCAGGATCACCCACTGCCCGAGGGCACTGTGAGGTGTCAGTCCGCCCCTGGCTGCAGGGGCATGTTCTATACACCAAAACTGCTTCATTAAGCTAAAGTTGTTCAGATGACTATAGTGTCCATTTAAATAATTTTTGTCTTCAATAAAATCTCCTAAATACAGTAACTGATCGAATTCTTCTTGCTCTTGGAATCTATGTCTATAATTCAATATACTGCAGTCGGTTTCTGTATTATGAATAATTCTGAGAATGGAACGGTGTTGTTGGATCTCTTTGCTGATATTTGTCATTCGTTATGACGAGAGATAAGCGTCTCTATAAGGGCTCGATTTAAGCGCACTGTGTGTCATTCCATCTAATCCTATGTTCCTGTTCAAACTGTCATTTATTTTTGTTTTATTTTTTTCCAATCATTCTGTGTTGATACAAAGTCAACAGCAGCTGCATTTGGCAAACATTATAAAGTATAAAATATACAAACCGTGGCCGCACTGATTGCTGCTTCCTGCGATGGGGAGACTATCCTGGATGTTTGGATGTCCCCGAGCCGGATAAATAGAGAGTCTCACACTGTTCTAAACAAGCAGACTTTATTGTGCGCAGGGATCACGCTGATACACTCTATTTGCAGTTTTTTTAAAATGTCTTTTGTCTTAAAACATGCGATTCCTTTACCTGTGCTCCACGTTTCCTGATTTAGCGGATAAACCCCAAAGTGTGTTTAGCGCCTGTTCCCAAGTCGATTGGTGAGAACGGACTCGGCTGCAGAGAGGAATTCACAGTTTTAAGTAAATTGAATTTCAGCGAGTACCCTGCCTTGCCACTAGATGGGGCACTGATTGCCTGGATTATAGGCTCACATTTACCCAGGAAATTGGGGGAAATTAAGTGAGAAAAGTAAAAATTACACCTGAATAGCAGACTTTGATAAATTCTCCAACCTACTGTTTGTTCGGATATTTTCCCTTTTTTTGGGGTGATATTTTGATTTTTCTTCTCATTTCCTCTGTATCTATACTAAATGTTTGTCATTCTTTGTGTGTACGTATTTCTTTGATGTCCTACAATGATTATATTAAATGGTCGCTGCTGTCTCTATCTGTGCTAAAATCCTAAGCGCTATTTACATTTAAATTACTGTCACGTCTGAGGTTCTTTCCTTGTCCCACTTTGGGCTTTTTTATAGTCGTTTTTAATTAGATAACAAGAAGATATTTGAGTTGGCGTAATGGGTAAATTTAAAGTCAGGAGATCTCCATTTACTGTGAACAAGGAGTTCTTCTTCATTCAAACCGTTCTTAGCATGCTGCTACAAATGAGCAGATTTAATGACTGTCCTCGTGATAAATTAATTAACCACTTGTAACAAAAGGGTTATTATAAGGCATCCTTCTTAGATCCAAGATAAATAGGCTACATGTTTTTTTGCCCCCAATAAAAAATACATTTTTCTAAATCTAAACAGATAAATCTCCGTTAATGTCTGTTTGTAACCAGGACGCTGTGTGTGTTCCTTTAAGACAGGTAGTCTCCTTAAAGGGAAACTCTAGAGCTAGTCGTTTCCTAGCACTGTAGCTCCCTATAGTGCCCCGCTTGCTTGCGCCCTCACCCCCCTGTGGTGCTGAAGGGGTTAACCAAAACTCACCTAACCACCCGGAAGTGCCTCTAGTGGCTGTCTAATCGTTTAATAGACAGCCACTAGAGATACAGTTAACCATATGATGTAATTATTGCAGTTTATCAAAAATATACAAATAAATAATTATAATTGCAGGGTTAAGGGTCCTGGGACACTGCATGCAGATCATTTCAATGTAAGCTCATCAAGCAGGGCCCTCAACCCCCTCTGTTCCTGTACGTCCAGTGGTCTGATCTCAATTATGTGTCTGTTAGTCCACCCATTGTACAGCGCTACGGAATTTGTTGGCGCTATAAAAATAATAAAATAACAATAATAATAATGAGCTGAAGTGGTCTGGGTGCCTATAATGGTCCTTTAAGGAATTCTGGGGTTCCGCTCAGTGTTTGAGGGGCTCCCTGCACTGTCAGGTTAGAATAGAGCGGCTGGGATATAACCGCAGCTGAGCGTGTCCTATCGCTGCTTGCTGTGAGAAAGGCCTGGCAATCTCAGCGACACATTGATCAAAGCAGATACTCGGCACTTTACACATATTACATGATTGGTGACAGTTTCCCAGCCTCGGTTGCAATCTCTGTAACAATATTATGAAAGAAGAATCCTTCGCTCATTTATATTATGCCACAATACTACATTATTTATGGATATGATACGTGGTGTTATGTGTGATAGAAAGCGTGCGTGGCTTCCCATACACTGGAGAAATTAATCATCCAATTAAAACATCCATCATCGGACGCAGTAACGGGACGCAGCCATAGCGAGGGCCGAGGCATGGAATCAGGTGACAGATTCTAATCATTCAAATGCTGATTTTGCTACAATTACAGCGTAATGTGAATGTCTGCCGGGGTTTATTGGTTGCGTTATAAATCGCGAGTGGTTACCAGCATTGTGACGTGAACACAGCGACATTTCTAAATCTCTGATAGAATTTCAAAGGAAACTCTGTGACGGCAATGTTTGCGTGTACAGATTTGATACGGTATTCCTGTTGTCTATGTATTAGCAGTCGTGGCCAACATAACCTGTAAAACCCTGGTTCTAGGTCCACTTTTCACTTCTTAATACACATGGCATTGATTAGTGGCCCCTTTGTCATTCAATGTAACCTGTAAATCCCTGGTTCTAAGTCCACTTTTCACTTCTTAATACACGTGGCATTGATTAGTGGCCCTATTTCATTTAATATAACCTGTAAATCCCTGGTTCTAAGTCCTCTTTTCACTTCTTAATACACGTGGCATTGATTAGTCGCCCCATTTCATTTAATATAACCTGTAAATCCCTGGTTCTAAGTCCACTTTTCACTTCTTAATACACGTGGCATTAATTAATGGCCCTATTTCATTTAATATAACCTGTAAATCCCTGGTTCTAAGTCCTCTTTTCACTTCTTAATACACGTGGCATTGATTAGTGGCCCCATTTCATTTAATATAACCTGTAAATCCCTGGTTCTAAGTCCACTTTTCACTTCTTAATACACATGGCATTGATTAGTGGCCCCTTTGTCATTCAATGTAACCTGTAAATCCCTGGTTCTAAGTCCACTTTTCACTTCTCAATACACGTGGCATTGATTAGTGGCCCCTTTGTCATTCAATGTAACCTGTAAATCCCTGGTTCTAAGTCCACTTTTCACTTCTTAATACACGTGGCATTGATTAGTGGCCCCATTTCATTTAATGTAACCTGTAAATCCCTGGTTCTAAGTCCTCTTTTCACTTCTTAATATACGTGGCATTGATTAGTGGCCCCATTGTCATTCAATGTAACCTGTAAATCCCTGGTTCTAAGTCCTCTTTTCACTTCTTAATACACGTGGCATTGATTAGTGGCCCCATTTCATTTAATATAACCTGTAAATCCCTGGTTCTAAGTCCACTTTTCACTTCTTAATACACGTGGCATTGATTAGTTGCCCCATTTCATTTAATATAACCTGTAAATCCTTGATTCTAAGTCCTCTTTTCACTTCTTAATACACGTGGCATTGATTAGTGGCCCCATTGTCATTCAATGTAACCTGTAAATCCCTGGTTCTAAGTCCTCTTTTCACTTCTTAATACACGTGGCATTGATTAGTGGCCCCATTTCATTTAATATAACCTGTAAATCCCTGGTTCTAAGTCCTCTTTTCACTTTTTAATATACGTGGCATTGATTAGTGGCCCCATTGTCATTCAATGTAACCTGTAAATCCCTGGTTCTAAGTCCTCTTTTCACTTCTTAATACACGTGGCATTGATTAGTGGCCCCATTGTCATTCAATGTAACCTGTAAATCCCTGGTTCTAAGTCCTCTTTTCACTTCTTAATACACGTGGCATTGATTAGTGGCCCCATTTCATTTAATATAACCTGTAAATCCCTGGTTCTAAGTCCACTTTTCACTTCTTAATACACGTGGCATTGATTAGTGGCCCCATTTCATTTAATATAACCTGTAAATCCCTGGTTCTAAGTCCACTTTTCACTTCTTAATACACGTGGCATTGATTAGTGGCCCTATTTCATTTAATATAACCTGTAAATCCTTGGTTCTAAGGCCTCTTTTCACTTCTTAATACACGTGGCATTGATTAGTGGCCCCATTGTCATTCAATGTAACCTGTAAATCCCTGGTTCTAAGTCCTCTTTTCACTTCTTAATACACGTGGCATTGATTAGTGGCCCTATTTCATTTAATATAACCTGTAAATCCCTGGTTCTAAGTCCTCTTTTCACTTTTTAATATACGTGGCATTGATTAGTGGCCCCTTTGTCATTCAATGTAACCTGTAAACCCCTGGTTCTAAGTTCTCTTTTCACTTCTTAATACACGTGGCATTGATTAGTGGCCCCATTGTCATTCAATGTAACCTGTAAATCCCTGGTTCTAAGTCCTCTTTTCACTTCTTAATACACGTGGCATTGATTAGTGGCCCCATTTCATTTAATATAACCTGTAAATCCCTGGTTCTAAGTCCACTTTTCACTTCTTAATACACGTGGCATTGATTAGTTGCCCCATTTCATTTAATATAACCTGTAAATCCTTGATTCTAAGTCCTCTTTTCACTTCTTAATACACATGGCATTGATTAGTGGCCCCATTGTCATTCAATGTAACCTGTAAATCCCTGGTTCTAAGTCCTCTTTTCACTTCTTAATACACGTGGCATTGATTAGTGGCCCCATTTCATTTAATATAACCTGTAAATCCCTGGTTCTAAGTCCTCTTTTCACTTTTTAATATACGTGGCATTGATTAGTGGCCCCATTGTCATTCAATGTAACCTGTAAATCCCTGGTTCTAAGTCCTCTTTTCACTTCTTAATACACGTGGCATTGATTAGTGGCCCCATTTCATTTAATATAACCTGTAAATCCCTGGTTCTAAGTCCACTTTTCACTTCGTAATACACGTGGCATTGATTAGTGGCCCCATTTCATTTAATATAACCTGTAAATCCCTGGTTCTAAGTCCACTTTTCACTTCTTAATACACGTGGCATTGATTAGTTGCCCCATTTCATTTAATATAACCTGTAAATCCTTGGTTCTAAGTCCTCTTTTCACTTCTTAATACACGTGGCATTGATTAGTGGCCCCATTATCATTCAATGTAACCTGTAAATCCCTGGTTCTAAGTCCTCTTTTCACTTCTTAATACACGTGGCATTGATTAGTGGCCCTATTTCATTTAATATAACCTGTAAATCCCTGGTTCTAAGTCCTCTTTTCACTTCTTAATACACGTGGCATTGATTAGTGGCCCCTTTTTCATTTAATGTAACCTGTAAATCCCTGGTTCTAAGTCCACTTTTCACTTCTTAATACACGTGGCATTGATTAGTGGCCCCATTTCATTCAATATAACCTGTAAATCCCTGGTTCTAAGTCCTCTTTTCACTTTTTAATATACGTGGCATTGATTAGTGGCCCCATTGTCATTCAATGTAACCTGTAAACCCCTGGTTCTAAGTTCTCTTTTCACTTCTTAATACACGTGGCATTGATTAGTGGCACCATTTCATTCAATATAACCTGTAAATCCCTGGTTCTAAGTCCTCTTTTCACTTTTTAATAAACGTGGCATTGATTAGTGGCCCCATTGTCATTTAATATAACCTGTAAATCGCTGGTTCTAAGTCCTCTTTTCACTTCTTAATACACGTGGCATTGATTAGTGGCCCCATTGTCATTTAATATAACCTGTAAATCCCTGGTTCTAAGTCCTCTTTTCACTTCTTAATACACGTGGCATTGATTAGTGGCCCCTTTTTCATTTAATGTAACCTGTAAATCCCTGGTTCTAAGTCCTCTTTTCACTTCTTAATACACGTGGCATTGATTAGTGGCACCATTTCATTCAATATAACCTGTAAATCCCTGGTTCTAAGTCCTCTTTTCACTTTTTAATAAACGTGGCATTGATTAGTGGCCCCATTGTCATTTAATATAACCTGTAAATCGCTGGTTCTAAGTCCTCTTTTCACTTCTTAATACACGTGGCATTGATTAGTGGCCCCATTATCATTCAATGTAACCTGTAAATCCCTGGTTCTAAGTCCTCTTTTCACTTCTTAATACACGTGGCATTGATTAGTGGCCCTATTTCATTTAATATAACCTGTAAATCCCTGGTTCTAAGTCCTCTTTTCACTTTTTAATATACGTGGCATTGATTAGTGGCCCCTTTGTCATTTAATATAACCTGTAAATCGCTGGTTCTAAGTCCTCTTTTCACTTCTTAATACACGTGGCATTGATTAGTGGCCCCTTTTTCATTTAATGTAACCTGTAAATCCCTGGTTCTAAGTCCACTTTTCACTTCTTAATACACGTGGCATTGATTAGTGGCCCCATTTCATTCAATATAACCTGTAAATCCCTGGTTCTAAGTCCTCTTTTCACTTTTTAATATACGTGGCATTGATTAGTGGCCCCATTGTCATTCAATGTAACCTGTAAACCCCTGGTTCTAAGTTCTCTTTTCACTTCTTAATACACGTGGCATTGATTAGTGGCACCATTTCATTCAATATAACCTGTAAATCCCTGGTTCTAAGTCCTCTTTTCACTTTTTAATAAACGTGGCATTGATTAGTGGCCCCATTGTCATTTAATATAACCTGTAAATCGCTGGTTCTAAGTCCTCTTTTCACTTCTTAATACACGTGGCATTGATTAGTGGCCCCATTGTCATTTAATATAACCTGTAAATCCCTGGTTCTAAGTCCTCTTTTCACTTCTTAATACACGTGGCATTGATTAGTGGCCCCTTTTTCATTTAATGTAACCTGTAAATCCCTGGTTCTAAGTCCTCTTTTCACTTCTTAATACACGTGGCATTGATTAGTGGCACCATTTCATTCAATATAACCTGTAAATCCCTGGTTCTAAGTCCTCTTTTCACTTTTTAATAAACGTGGCATTGATTAGTGGCCCCATTGTCATTTAATATAACCTGTAAATCGCTGGTTCTAAGTCCTCTTTTCACTTCTTAATACACGTGGCATTGATTAGTGGCACCATTTCATTCAATATAACCTGTAAATCCCTGGTTCTAAGTCCTCTTTTCACTTCTTAATACACGTGGCACTGATTAGTGGCCCCATTTCATTTAATATAACCTGTAAATCCCTGGTTCTAAGTCCTCTTTTCACTTCTTAATACACGTGGCACTGATTAGTGGCCCCGTTGTCATTTAATATAACCTGTAAATCCCTGGTTCTAAGTCCTCTTTTCACTTCTTAATATATATTCTGGATTTGCGCAGTCAGCCCATGAATACAATGTACGTTTTGCCGGTTGGTAAATCCAATTTATTGGACCCTTTGATTTCTAAGGTCATCAAACAGCCCTTTAGTGATATAACTGAAAGTTTAACCACAGCTGGCTCTACAATCAGCCCCTTCTGATGTCCTGCAGGTGTAACTGATTCTGGGGAAGGAGTGTGTGCTGTCTGGTTACTGCTCTGGATTTGCAGGAGTTATGGTGCTATCGGAGGGTTTAATCACCGCGTGAGATCTGTCTATGGAGCTAAGAGAGGGCATTATTGGGGAGCTGACATTAAAGGGGTAAGTGGCATTTTTTTCCCTGTTATTTAATAATTATTGCTTTTGTAGGTTTTTCATGGTTTATTTGTGCGTTGCGCTCGCTATATTTATATGGAAAGAAAGGGAACACTTTCACAAACTGAATAAAGGGGAGCAGCTTTGCCCCCCCCCTGCTCCCCCAATTCCCAGCCATTCCCAATTCCCAGCCATTTGTTTGGGGTAAATGGTTTGATTCATGTTCTGTCCTTTTACTTAGGAAACTTGTTTGAGATTTCTAGAGATGTTTTTTAAATATTTCTGTTAATGCTTTGTGGGACATTTTATCCTTCGGTATGTAGATACACAGGCCTATTCACTTAAGGGAGAATTCAGAGTGGGTTTCTCATTTAAGGCCAGACTAGTTGAATGGAAAGCACAGCTGACTTGGAGAATTTTTCCAGTTCGGCAATTTGACCTTAAATGTGAAATCCCCCCTGAATTCTCTATTTATTGAATAGTGGGACAATAAACTCAGTTTGTCAGTTCTCTGATTATTGTATCACAGATTACTGGAAAGTATCTGCGTCATCTGATCCCTTCCTTGGGGCGAGCTGTTCCATTAACCTTTTGTGCGCCATGCGTTAATGTAACTTGCCTTTGGTGCTCAGGGAATTAAAGGGACACTCCAAGCACCTGACTACTAAATCTAAATGAAGTTGTTATGGTGCCAGGAGGTCCCGGGTGCACTCTTACCTCAAGGGGTTAAATGGTTCCTGAATGGTTTAACCTTCAAAGTTGCCTCCAGCAGCGATGTCCACTTTCACTCAGGTGGCATCTGGCTTGTGAAATATTAGGTTCAGGAAACTTGGAGTGCCGCCGGGCAGGGAACCCGCTGATTGGCGCTGAGGAGTCAGCTGAGGTTCTCAGCCAATCATTGACTCCCCATTTACTAAACTGGCTTAGAGAGAATTAAACCTTTTCCAAGCCAGTTTAGTGAATGGGGAGTCACTGACCCTCTTCACTCTTTTGAGATAACCTCCATGGTGTGCGAGAAGCGCTGTTCGTTTCTTTCTGAAACTTTTAGTCTTTCTTGAGTTTGTAAAATGTTTTATTACAGTTTCAGTAACTGAGATATTTTTTAACTGTTTTAATAAAAGAGAATATTTTCTACAATAATGTACACAGCGCGACGCGAAGGACGAATGTTCATTAAGATTGAATGTACGTTTCACCTTCTCTAGAACATTCGGCAGACCTTTCACTAATTGACTGGTCTAGCAGCGAGCCGTCACACTTTGTTTTTCAGTGATGAGCGAGTGAAGCCATAGTGGACCCGTTCTAGATCTGGCCCAGTAATGTCTCTTCCTATTAGAGGATGTCAATAACACCGGCCTTGGTGATTGACGAGTGATTGACGAGTGAGGGGAAAAGTAGAATGAAACAATGCACTTATCACGTAATTAATAGGAGATGGGGTTCATTCTCCCCCGAGGGATCAATATCCCTTTTTTTTTTCTTCTTCTGATGTTCTAATAAACCACAGCAATTATTGAGCGATGGTAATTAGAGGACAGTTGGGGCCAATTCCAGAGATATGCCTCAGGACATCGTAAATCTGAGCATAAATTCAGTGCTTTGTGTGAAACAAGTAAACTGAAATCAAACATTTCTTTAAGGAATCCGTGAGAGCTGAGGAGTGCGCAGTAATAACATTATTAATAACATTACTAATTAATGCCATGTGATAACTACTGCTGTGTAATTGTAATAATTAACACAATGAGATGGTTTACACAAAGCTTCTTACCGTTGTATTACGCAGATCTGGAATTACGTAAAATATATAAACCAAATATCTACCGATTTAATAAATATCTGCTTGCATTATGTGATGGCACAGGGAACACGACAATGCCACCGTAAGGGCCACGGCAGCAAACCGGAGATCTTCCACTGCTGAATTTTGGGCAAAATATTATAAAAGGTGCAGTTAATTCACCACAACTGGCTGTACAGTAACATACCTCCTATTAAACCACACATTATTTACTAGGAGAACGAGTCGCAGACACAGGAGAGGGGCTGCTAATGGCTGACTTTGTGCTGATATGTCATTTGATCTCAATAAAAGATCAATGGAAACTAAATTCACAATGAAGATAAACGCCTGCATTGTGTTTATTCATTGGACACAAAAATCAAATTTAAAAATGTAGTGAAGAAAAGAATGCAGACCGGCTAAATGGGATGGTTAGTGGCCGGCGGGAGAAGGGGGGGGGGGGGGGGGGGATGGGTGCAGTCTCCCCACTTTACCATTTAAAATGCTGCAAATTCAGACAAAACTACAACGTGAGTGTGAAAAAAATCTGTGAATCCTCCAAATATTGACCCCAAAAAATGTATTGTTATTATGAACCAAATAAAGTTTTATATATATATATATTTTTTTTTTTTTATTATAAATCAAGGTAACGGGGGGAGAGAATTACAAAAACATCATCACAGAGTGAGACGTTAAAATAAAATATATCCCATGCCAACTCAAAACCGTGAGAGAGCCAGTCGCCCAGAACATGCCATATTTATACTACAGGCGATCCGTGTCCCTTCCTCTTACAGGGCCCGCGCCTTTTCAGCTGACAAGTGAGAGCGGTTGTGTTTGGGAATAAAGTGTCTGAGACTGAACTCCTCAATATGATAAAAGTAGTTTTGTTTTAACCCTTTCAGGGATTGAATGGATCCCCCTCATTCTGAACGCATTGCTCCTTAATATTTTCTGGACTTTCTACCCAGGGGCCCTTTTTATATACAGTGATTTCAATTAATTGGTTATTGAAATATTGATTAATACTGGACTCTGATCACACATGTAATTACTGATAATCTGGATCTATTCTTCCCCTTTATTTTCTGCTAGTTTTTGTTTTTGAAATCTGAACGGGTTTACATTTTGTACTTCACATTATTAGCCTGGTTCTGCCCCTGCCCACGTATACTATGTGATTAAACCCCTACCGTGCCATGCATGCACACAGGGAGGGTACATGAGCACGCGATCGCTCTTAAGTACAAGTTGGGTAGAAATCAAATCTGCTTGAGCTCAAGAAATCACATTTGTAGAATTTTTTTAAAATATTTTTTTAATCTTATTTTTATTTTAAATTATTTTTTCTCTTAATCACCATTTTTAGATCAACCCGATTCCACAAAGATGATCTTGGAGATTCTGAGTGTGCCAGGTCCCCATTCTTCACACTTTACTCCACCAGTTTCACACATGCTGCCTGCTCCTGCCACGTCCTATTTTATAGATTTTGCAGTTTTGAGATTCAAAAACTGTAAAAATAAATGCATTGTGCGTCTCATAGAAGCCGACCTGTTCACATTTGACCTTCAATAACTATTTTTCTCCCTATACAAGAGTTCCCCATCGTGGGAGACTTTGTCATTTTACTCCATTAAGCCAGAGTGTCCTGTCTGACAATGTGTCCCAGGAGTGATTTAACCTATCTCTAATATTCCCTAATCGCTCACATTCCTCCTCCTTCCTGCCCCCATATCGCCTGCACTAACCGATGCCTACACCAACTAAATTCCTGTTTTATCCTCCGTTTTTGTGCTATTGCACACAAATAATATTATTATGCTAGTGTTTTGTTTTTTTGTTTTTATCTCAGACTAACCCACTAGTTCTCTCTGTAAAACCCCAAACCTAGACCGAGCGCGAATCGAGTCTGCGTACTGTCAGTATGTTTCGAGCGCTCAGCAATCGGGAATGTGTAATATATTTTAATAAGATATTTCAATGTTCCTACCGTTCACAGCTGGAAGGACGAATTAATCTGTTATTAAACATCCTGTTATGTCCTGAGCACAATATAGAAATAACAAATGAATCAATGTAACAATTATTTTATTATCGAAAAGCGAAGCAATAATTGGAACGCTTTGCTACGTCTTCCGCCATTACATTTTTCACAGACTGTAAAACTGCCGAGAGAGGAGATTGACAAGTTGTCTGTGTGCTTGGCTGACACGCGGCCTTTTAGTTTATAAATAGCGCACAGCGTGGGGGACTTGACACTCACAATACGGTTTTAAGGTCACATTAATTTTTCACGTTAAGTTCTTTGGATAATGGACATGATTCAGCAGATTAACGATGGTGAAAGGGGATGGGAGAGATGCGAACAGGGTGAGACCCACAGACCGCCAACCGGGACAACCTACCTACCGTGCGATGTTGGCCATTTCATTCATATTCGTTTTGAGCCAGAAGTAGGTTTAAATTACAACAATGAAGTAATATTTACAGCAAATATTCAGACAAGGAACATTTTGTTACAATATATCCTGTACTGAATATATCGCTGTATTTGTAGTTACTCTACATGTTCGTCCTGACGTCCGTACTATCAGGATTGTAACGGATATCTTACACTCCAACTGAGTATATCCGTGCAGCGTCTCCCGAAATCCAAGTAGAGCAGACGGTGTAGTGAATTATAGCTCCCAATCCCCCAAACATGAGCCAAGACTTCATGAAGGGGTAAAACGATCTGTTTAAGCTGGTGGCCACAGCTTAAACTTTTATGCAGGTCCTCCAGCAAGGTATACTCCCACAGGTTACAGTAACCAATCATTATTCAGTACAACATAAAACACTCCCACATGAACATTGAAATCCCTCCTCTCTATCCCGGAGATAATTGGGTTGAGTGTCTGTAATAAACTCAGTTATCTCCAGGTAGAGAAAATAGTTTCATTTTACAACTGTAACAAAATGCATTAAAACCAATAACTTATATTTTACCAAACTGAACCCCTACATTCGACATATCCCCAGATAGTTTGGGTCTGAACGCTCAATATAGCCGAACAGCGCTCAGATCCCACGAACACAGTCAAATCGCTGTGAAGCTAAAGAGTCTTTCACCGACTGTTCGTTAGAAATCTGTTCAGAAAATAGCTCCATGGATTTCGCTGTCTGGGGTCGGTCTCGTTCGTGAGTTTGAATGTACCGAACAACACGGCGTTCGTGTAAACGGAGATGAAGGGATGGAAGGTGAGAAGTCCCAGCGATGTTCATGAGAAATAGTGGCTGAAAATGGTTCCATGCGGTTGACGACCAAACACCCAGAAACTGTGGTTAACCACAACGATTTGACGAACGGCTGGGTGGTCGCCGTTTGTATGAATGAACACGTGGCGGTGGCCATCTTAAAGTTTGTCAGTTTAAGATGGCCGCCGCCATATGTTTGTTCATACGAACGGCGACCACCCAGCCATACGTCAAATCGTTGTGGTTAACCACAGTTTCTGGGAGGTTAATAAGCGGCACACTCCCCTTGTGGGGGGTCTGCCTGTTCGGTAGTTTGTTTCGAAATTGTCTACTTTGGTCTAAATGATGAAATGCCCCTTGAATTCCTGGAAGTTGTCACTTTAGTTAATAAGCCCGCTAATCTATCTCTGTTTTATCGATCCTTTCTAAGTATCTGAGGGTCTCTGCGTATCGTTCCCGGTTTCCCCCTGTTCCTGACATCCATTGAATCGTCCTGTTCTAGTCATTAATCAGAATTGTGAGTGACATTGTTTGTGCTTACAGTAGGGACATGGGACATTGTTTATAAAAGTTTAACATTTGTATCACAACTAATGTCTGCGCTAATATTTAATATTCCCAGCAGGAGGGGAGTCAAGACATATGGCAGATGTGAGAGTTAGTTTGTAGAGAAACCAGGCTTCCAGACCACTTATGTGTGATTTCTCACACCTTACCGAGTAGCTCTGTGGGGGTCCCATCTTCAAAGAGTAATTTGGGCTGTAAGCTCTGACCTCCCAGACAATCCAATTAATCCCTTTTGAACAGGCAGCCAGTTCATATATCCCCTAGACAGCCGGTTGTATTAAATGGCAATTTTCTATAGTGCAACAATGAAATATTAAAACGTGTTTTGGGGGTGTATTGAATTATTGTAGATTCTTAAATTATTTGTTTGTTTGTTTTCTCACGCAAGTATCTCTCAGGCCCAGAGGATCTTGGGATCGAAACCCCTGTTGTATTGTGTTGGAGACCCCTTGTAGGGGTTTGTGCATAAAAGCCACGTGTGACCACATAAACTTCAGTTCAGTTGAACTCCCAGAACTGTGTGTCGTCCTGTTACTGGGGAGGAGGGGGGATATTCCTCTGGCGTTTTTCTTTTTCCTGATTGTACTTTTGTGGATCCAGCGGAGAAGAGTCCCTGCTAGGACTAGGGCTCCGCTACAGCTATGGTCCAATCATTTTACTGCAACACAGTCCATGTGTTACCTGCGCTGTGCGAAATGTCCGAATGAAAGGCTGGCAGTGGGTCTATTTTCTTTTTATCTGCAAATCCTCTTTCCTTTATATGTTATACATTTTTTTTTGTAAATCTTTCTTTTATTGAAACAATGCGTAATATATTACAGAATGCAAAAAAGTAAAGGAGTTAATGCATGTGGCATGACGTGAAAAATACAGTTGGCATATACACGCCTGGATAATCTGTCTCATTATTATTATATATATTTTTTTTTTTTATGTAAATTAAACATGCTAGCCTAATTAGGAACAACAAGCTATACTATATAGTGATGCTTAACAATTAACAGGTAATTCAGCGCAGCTTAGAATGTTAAATAAAAGAGTGAGTCTAACAGAGTACCAGGTAAATTTATTAAAACGAAGGCTATGTGATATGCATGCTCCATGTGCTGTGAATGGTTATTATAATGCACTTAGTGGATTAATATAGGCAGGATTAAACATTGGGCATGTTATGCTTTATAGAAAAATAATTCTGGAATTGGGCTAATAACCCTGCTAAGGAAACCACCAACTCCCGGGGCAAGATCCATTCCTTAACCCTCCTCACTACAGGATTAGGCTGCTCCAGTCTGCTGCGGTGCTCCAAATGCTCCCAAAACCTTTGGCAGATTCTGTCCATTTGCACGAGGTAGGGCTTCACCCGGTTATTGCCCTGGCCACCATGATGTGTGTGTGTGTGTGTTCGCATCTGCCGCTGGGTTGCGAACGCCATCTTGTGTGGCCTGCTGTCCGTGTCTCTTAAGCTGTAGAGTATAGCCGGATTTGCAGTTTGCCCCAGGCTGGTGGGGACCGGGATAACCTCCACTGATCCCTATGGGGGGAACGGGGACCCAGGCTGAAGTTTGCTGCGTGCTGTGGCTGTGGGAGAGCGTCCGTCTCTCCCGCGATGTCCATGCTTGTCACGCTTCAGACCAGGCCGCTGAGC
Organism: Pelobates fuscus; assembly: GCF_036172605.1. Lineage (NCBI taxonomy): Eukaryota > Metazoa > Chordata > Amphibia > Anura > Pelobatidae > Pelobates > Pelobates fuscus. Next base: position 3,787,270 of record NC_086329.1, read on the forward strand.
CTGGCTGCGGCTTCTTTGGGCGGAATTTCAATATTTGGGTACCGCTTTGTGCCCCTTCGGATGCAGGTCAGCCCTCTGCTATGGAAAAGTTGTACCCGGCGAGGTGCGTCTTGTTTTGGGCTTAGTGTGTGCCTGTTGCTGCAGGAGCTATTAGAAAGTGCGTCTGGCCATCTTGGCTGTCGGACCCCCCCCCCCCCCCCATACATTTATAAATTAATACAGATTGTTCTGGAGTAAAGACACAGTGGATAGAATTAGTTTATTTATTTTAATAATGGCATCCCGGAGCTGCTCACACTGTGCCAACAGGGTTACATTCCCTCGTATTATTATATATAAAAAGTGTCTGACCTGCAAAGGGGGTAAAGTCACTATTGTGCTTTCTCCGTATGGCCTTCGGCCCGGGAAGGCGTTCCCCAGTTTTAGTATTTTTGATCACTTTTCAGAACATGACACTTTTAATAAAACAATAATGGGTAGTGTGAGCTGCCAGGGAACCGCACAACAAATACTGTCATCACCCAACAGGGGAATCCCTAAAAACTAGCAATGTCTTGTATTTAATGTGTAAACTGTCATGAAAATCCGTCTATGTGATTCAGGGAGCCAGCGTTAAACGCTGCATCCAGGACCATACTTTCTGCCTGAGCCCCGGGAGAGAAAGGGTTCAATATAAAATCTAGCCGTCAAGAAGCTAATTTGCCTGCAGCTAAGACCAATGAGGCGTGCGCATGTTTGCACGAAGACCAATTAGTGGCCATTAGTACTGACGTTGTCAGCTTTTAATGGTCAGCCAATAGTTCGTTACGGATTGTTCTATAAAGCTCACTGACCCTTGTTCTTAGAATCCCAAATCACCGACACCAGAACCGTAAGGAATCCGACTTGTGACCTTCATTAAAAAAAGGGCATGTCTGGGGACACAAGTGTTCTGTTACAGGTCATTGTATTATTACAGTTAATAGTATTATAGTCAGTCCCTTTAATAATATAAACCCACCCAGTATAACTAACTGTAACCTAACCTACACAGTGCACCTAACGTGTGTGGGAGCCTGGAGTGTCCCTTTAATAATATAAACCCACCCAGTATAACTAACTGTAACCTAACCTACACAGTGCACCTAACGTGTGTGGGAGCCTGGAGTGTCCCTTTAATAATATAAACCCACCCAGTATAACTAACTGTAACCTAACCTACACAGTGCACCTAACGTGTGTGGGAGCCTGGAGTGTCCCTTTAATAATATAAACCCACCCGGTATAACTAACTGTAACCTAACCTACACAGTGCATCTAACGTGTGTGGGAGCCTGGAGTGTCCCTTTAATGATATAAACCCACCCAGTATAACTAACTGTAACCTAACCTACACAGTGCACCTAACGTGTGTGGGAGCCTGGAGTGTCCCTTTAATAATATAAACCCACCCAGTATAACTAACTGTAACCTAACCTACACAGTGCACCTAACGTGTGTGGGAGCCTGGAGTGTCCCTTTAATAATATAAACCCACCCGGTATAACTAACTGTAACCTAACCTACACAGTGCATCTAACGTGTGTGGGAGCCTGGAGTGTCCCTTTAATGATATAAACCCACCCAGTATAACTAACTGTAACCTAACCTACACAGTGCATCTAACGTGTGGGAGCCTGGAGTGTCCCTTTAATAATATAAACCCACCCAGTATAACTAACTGTAACCTAACCTACACAGTGCATCTAACGTGTGTGGGAGCCTGGAGTGTCCCTTTAATAATATAAACCCACCCAGTATAACTAACTGTAACCTAACCTACACAGTGCATCTAACGTGTGTGGGAGCCTGGAGTGTCCCTTTAATAATATAAACCCACCCAGTATAACTAACTGTAACCTAACCTACACAGTGCATCTAACGTGTGTGGGAGCCTGGAGTGTCCCTTTAATAATATAAATCCACCCAGTATAACTAACTGTAACCTAACCTACACAGTGCATCTAACGTGTGTGGGAGCCTGGAGTGTCCCTTTAATAATATAAACCCACCCAGTATAACTGTAACCTAACCTACACAGTGCATCTAATGTGTGTGGGAGCCTGGAGTGTCCCTTTAATAATATAAACCCACCCAGTATAACTAACTGTAACCTTACCTACACAGTGCATCTAACGTGTGTGGGAGCCTGGAGTGTCCCTTTAATGATATAAACCCACCCAGTATAACTAACTGTAACCTAACCTACACAGTGCATCTAATGTGTGTGGGAGCCTGGAGTGTCCCTTTAATAATATAAACCCACCCAGTATAACTGTAACCTAACCTACACAGTGCATCTAACGTGTGTGGGAGCCTGGAGTGTCCCTTTAATAATATAAACCCACCCAGTATAACTAACTGTAACCTAACCTACACAGTGCATCTAATGTGTGTGGGAGCCTGGAGTGTCCCTTTAATAATATAAACCCACCCAGTATAACTGTAACCTAACCTACACAGTGCATCTAACGTGTGTGGGAGCCTGGAGTGTCCCTTTAATAATATAAACCGATCCAGTATAACTGTAACCTAACCTACACAGTGCATCTAACGTGTGTGGGAGCCTGGAGTGTCCCTTTAATGATATAAACCCACCCAGTATAACTAACTGTAACCTAACCTACACAGTGCATCTAACGTGTGGGAGCCTGGAGTGTCCCTTTAATAATATAAACCCACCCAGTATAACTAACTGTAACCTAACCTACACAGTGCATCTAACGTGTGTGGGAGCCTGGAGTGTCCCTTTAATAATATAAACCCACCCAGTATAACTAACTGTAACCTAACCTACACAGTGCATCTAACGTGTGTGGGAGCCTGGAGTGTCCCTTTAATAATATAAACCCACCCAGTATAACTAACTGTAACCTAACCTACACAGTGCATCTAACGTGTGTGGGAGCCTTTAGTGTCCCTTTAATAATATAAATCCACCCAGTATAACTAACTGTAACCTAACCTACACAGTGCATCTAACGTGTGTGGGAGCCTGGAGTGTCCCTTTAATAATATAAACCCACCCAGTATAACTGTAACCTAACCTACACAGTGCATCTAATGTGTGTGGGAGCCTGGAGTGTCCCTTTAATAATATAAACCCACCCAGTATAACTAACTGTAACCTTACCTACACAGTGCATCTAACGTGTGTGGGAGCCTGGAGTGTCCCTTTAATGATATAAACCCACCCAGTATAACTAACTGTAACCTAACCTACACAGTGCATCTAATGTGTGTGGGAGCCTGGAGTGTCCCTTTAATAATATAAACCCACCCAGTATAACTAACTGTAACCTAACCTACACAGTGCACCTAACGTGTGTGGGAGCCTGGAGTGTCCCTTTTATAATATAAACCCACCCAGTATAACTGTAACCTAACCTACACAGTGCATCTAACGTGTGTGGGAGCCTGGAGTGTCCCTTTAATAATATAAACCCACCCAGTATAACTAACTGTAACCTAACCTACACAGTGCATCTAATGTGTGTGGGAGCCTGGAGTGTCCCTTTAATAATATAAACCCACCCAGTATAACTGTAACCTAACCTACACAGTGCATCTAACGTGTGTGGGAGCCTGGAGTGTCCCTTTAATAATATAAACCGATCCAGTATAACTGTAACCTAACCTACACAGTGCATCTAACGTGTGTGGGAGCCTGGAGTGTCCCTTTATTAATATAAACCCACCCAGTATAACTAACTGTAACCTAACCTACACAGTGCATCTAACGTGTGTGGGAGTCTGGAGTGTCTCTTTAATAATATAAACCCACCCAGTATAACTGTAACCTAACCTACACAGTGCATCTAACGTGTGTGGGAGCCTGGAGTGTCCCTTTAATAATATAAACCCACTCAGTATAACTAACTGTAACCTAACCTACACAGTGCCTCTAACGTGTGTGGGAGCCTGGAGTGTCCCTTTAATAATATAAACCCACTCAGTATAACTAACTGTAACCTAACCTACACAGTGCCTCTAACGTGTGTGGGAGCCTGGAGTGTCCCTTTAATAATATAAACCCACTCAGTATAACTAACTGTAACCTAACCTACACAGTGCCTCTAACGTGTGTGGGAGCCTGGAGTGTCTCTTTAATAATATAAACCCACCCTGTATAACTAACTGTAACCTAACCTACGCAGTGCATCTAACATGTGTGGGAGCCTGGAGTGTCCCTTTAATAATATAAACCCACCCAGTATAACTAACTGTAACCTAACCTACACAGTGCATCTAACGTGTGTGGGAGCCTGGAGTGTCCCTTTAATAATATAAACCCACCCGGTATAACTAACTGTAACCTAACCTACACAGTGCCTCTAACGTGTGTGGGAGCCTGGAGTGTCTCTTTAATAATATAAACCCACCGAGTATAGCTAACTGTAACCTAACCTACACAGTGCATCTAACATGTGTGGGAGCCTGGAGTGTCCCTTTAATAATATAAACCCACCGAGTATAACTAACTGTAACCTAACCTACACAGTGCATCTAACGTGTGTGGGAGCCTGGAGTGTCCCTTTAATAATATAAACCCACCCGGTATAACTAACTGTAACCTAACCTACACAGTGCCTCTAACGTGTGTGGGAGCCTGGAGTGTCTCTTTAATAATATAAACCCACCGAGTATAGCTAACTGTAACCTAACCTACACAGTGCATCTAACATGTGTGGGAGCCTGGAGTGTCCCTTTAATAATATAAACCCACCCAGTATAACTAACTGTAACCTAACCTACACAGTGCATCTAACGTGTGTGGGAGCCTGGAGTGTCCCTTTAATAATATAAACCCACCCGGTATAACTAACTGTAACCTAACCTACACAGTGCCTCTAACGTGTGTGGGAGCCTGGAGTGTCTCTTTAATAATATAAACCCACCGAGTATAGCTAACTGTAACCTAACCTACACAGTGCATCTAACATGTGTGGGAGCCTGGAGTGTCCCTTTAATAATATAAACCCACCCAGTATAACTAACTGTAACCTAACCTACACAGTGCATCTAACGTGTGTGGGAGCCTGGAGTGTCCCTTTAATAATATAAACCCACCCGGTATAACTAACTGTAACCTAACCTACACAGGGCCTCTAACGTGTGTGGGAGCCTGGAGTGTCTCTTTAATAATATAAACCCACCCGGTATAACTAACTGTAACCTAACCTACACAGTGCATCTAACGTGTGTGGGAGCCTGGAGTGTCCCTTTAATAATATAAACCCACCCGGTATAACTAACTGTAACCTAACCTACACAGTGCATCTAACGTGTGTGGGAGCCTGGAGTGTCACTTTAATAATATAAACCCACCCGGTATAACTAACTGTAACCTAACCTACACAGTGCATCTAACGTGTGTGGGAGCCTGGAGTGTCTCTTTAATAATATAAACCCACCGAGTATAGCTAACTGTAACCTAACCTACACAGTGCATCTAACGTGTGTGGGAGCCTGGAGTGTCCCTTTAATAATATAAACCCACCCGGTATAACTAACTGTAACCTAACCTACACAGTGCCTCTAACGTGTGTGGGAGCCTGGAGTGTCTCTTTAATAATATAAACCCACCAAGTATAGCTAACTGTAACCTAACCTACACAGTGCATCTAACATGTGTGGGAGCCTGGAGTGTCCCTTTAATAATATAAACCCACCCAGTATAGCTAACTGTAACCTAACCTACACAGTGCATCTAACATGTGTGGGAGCCTGGAGTGTCCCTTTAATAATATAAACCCACCCAGTATAACTAACTGTAACCTAACCTACACAGTGCATCTAATGTGTGTGGGAGCCTGGAGTGTCCCTTTAATAATATAAACCCACCCAGTATAACTAACTGTAACCTAACCTACACAGTGCATCTAATGTGTGTGGGAGCCTGGAGTGTCCCTTTAATAATATAAACCCACCCAGTATAACTGTAACCTAACCTACACAGCGCATCTAACGTGTGTGGGAACCTGGAGTGTCCCTTTATTAATATAAACCCACCCAGTATAACTAACTGTAACCTAACCTACACAGTGCATCTAACGTGTGTGGGAGCCTGGAGTGTCCCTTTAATAATATAAACCCACCCAGTATAACTGTAACCTAACCTACACAGTGCATCTAACGTGTGTGGGAACCTGGAGTGTCCCTTTATTAATATAAACCCACCCAGTATAACTAACTGTAACCTAACCTACACAGTGCATCTAACGTGTGTGGGAGCCTGGAGTGTCCCTTTAATAATATAAACCCACCCGGTATAACTAACTGTAACCTAACCTACACAGTGCATCTAATGTGTGTGGGAGCCTGGAGTGTCTCTTTAATAATATAAACCCACCCAGTATAACTGTAACCTAACCTACACAGTGCATCTAATGTGTGTGGGAGCCTGGAGTGTCCCTTTAATAATATAAACCCACCCAGTATAACTAACTGTAACCTAACCTACACAGTGCATCTAACGTGTGTGGGAGCCTGGAGTGTCCCTTTAATAATATAAACCCACCCAGTATAACTAACTGTAACCTAACCTACACAGTGCATCTAACGTTTGTGGGAGCCTGGAGTGTCTCTTTAATAATATAAACCCACCCAGTGTAACTAACTGTAACCTAACCTACACAGTGCATCTAACGTGTGGGAGCCTGGAGTGTCCCTTTAATAATATAAACCCACCCAGTATAACTAACTGTAACCTAACCTACACAGTGCACCTAACGTGTGTGGGAGCCTGGAGTATCCCTTTAATAATATAAACCCACCGAGTATAGCCAACTGTAACCTAACCTACACAGTGCATCTAACATGTGTGGGAGCCTGGAGTGTCCCTTTAATAATATAAACCCACCCAGTATAACTAACTGTAACCTAACCTACACAGTGCATCTAACGTGTGTGGGAGCCTGGAGTGTCCCTTTAATAATATAAACCCACCCGGTATAACTAACTGTAACCTAACCTACACAGTGCCTCTAACGTGTGTGGGAGCCTGGAGTGTCTCTTTAATAATATAAACCCACCGAGTATAGCTAACTGTAACCTAACCTACACAGTGCATCTAACATGTGTGGGAGCATGGAGTGTCCCTTTAATAATATAAACCCACCCAGTATAACTAACTGTAACCTAACCTACACAGTGCATCTAACGTGTGTGGGAGCCTGGAGTGTCCCTTTAATAATATAAACCCACCCGGTATAACTAACTGTAACCTAACCTACACAGTGCCTCTAACGTGTGTGGGAGCCTGGAGTGTCTCTTTAATAATATAAACCCACCGAGTATAGCTAACTGTAACCTAACCTACACAGTGCATCTAACATGTGTGGGAGCCTGGAGTGTCCCTTTAATAATATAAACCCACCCAGTATAGCTAACTGTAACCTAACCTACACAGTGCATCTAACATGTGTGGGAGCCTGGAGTGTCCCTTTAATAATATAAACCCACCCAGTATAACTAACTGTAACCTAACCTACACAGTGCATCTAATGTGTGTGGGAGCCTGGAGTGTCCCTTTAATAATATAAACCCACCCAGTATAACTAACTGTAACCTAACCTACACAGTGCATCTAATGTGTGTGGGAGCCTGGAGTGTCCCTTTAATAATATAAACCCACCCAGTATAACTGTAACCTAACCTACACAGCGCATCTAACGTGTGTGGGAACCTGTAGTGTCCCTTTATTAATATAAACCCACCCAGTATAACTAACTGTAACCTAACCTACACAGTGCATCTAACGTGTGTGGGAGCCTGGAGTGTCCCTTTAATAATATAAACCCACCCAGTATAACTAACTGTAACCTAACCTACACAGTGCATCTAACGTGTGTGGGAGCCTGGAGTGTCCCTTTAATAATATAAACCCACCCAGTATAACTGTAACCTAACCTACACAGTGCATCTAACGTGTGTGGGAACCTGGAGTGTCCCTTTATTAATATAAACCCACCCAGTATAACTAACTGTAACCTAACCTACACAGTGCATCTAACGTGTGTGGGAGCCTGGAGTGTCCCTTTAATAATATAAACCCACCCGGTATAACTAACTGCAACCTAACCTACACAGTGCATCTAATGTGTGTGGGAGCCTGGAGTGTCTCTTTAATAATATAAACCCACCCAGTATAACTGTAACCTAACCTACACAGTGCATCTAATGTGTGTGGGAGCCTGGAGTGTCCCTTTAATAATATAAACCCACCCAGTATAACTAACTGTAACCTAACCTACACAGTGCATCTAACGTGTGTGGGAGCCTGGAGTGTCCCTTTAATAATATAAACCCACCCAGTATAACTAACTGTAACCTAATCTACACAGTGCATCTAACGTGTGTGGGAGCCTGGAGTGTCTCTTTAATAATATAAACCCACCCAGTGTAACTAACTGTAACCTAACCTACACAGTGCATCTAACGTGTGTGGGAGCCTGGAGTGTCCCTTTAATAATATAAACCCACCCAGTATAACTAACTGTAACCTAACCTACACAGTGCATCTAACGTGTGTGGAAGCCTGGAGTGTCTCTTTAATAATATAAACCCACCCAGTGTAACTAACTGTAACCTAACCTACACTGTGCATCTAACTTTTGTGGGAGCCTGGAGTGTCCCTTTAATAATATAAACCCACCCAGTATAACTAACTGTAACCTAACCTACACAGTGCATCTAACGTGTGTGGGAGCCTGGAGTATCCCTTTAATAATATAAACCCACCCAGTATAACTAACTGTAACCTAACCTACACAGTGCATCTAACGTGTGTGGGAGCCTGGAGTGTCTCTTTAATAATATAAACCCACCCAGTATAACTAACTGTAACCTAACCTACACAGTGCATCTAACGTGTGTGGGAGCCTGGAGTGTCCCTTTAATAATATAAACCCACCCAGTATAACTAACTGTAACCTAACTTACACAGTGCATCTAACATGTGTGGGAGCTTGGAGTGTCCCTTTAATAATATAAACCCACCCAGTATAACTAACTGTAACCTAACCTACACAGTGCACCTAACGTGTGTGGGAGCCTGGAGTGTCCCTTTAATAATATAAACCCACCCAGTATAACTTACTGTAACCTAACCTACACAGTGCACCTAACGTGTGTGGGAGCCTGGAGTGTCCCTTTAATAATATAAACCCACCCAGTATAACTGTAACCTAACCTACACAGTGCATCTAACGTGTGTGGGAGCCTGGAGTGTCTCTTTAATAATATAAACCCACCCAGTATAACTAACTGTAACCTAACCTACACAGTGCATCTAACGTGTGTGGGAGCCTGGAGTGTCCCTTTAATAATATAAACCCACCCAGTATTACTAACTGTAACCTAACCTAAACAGTGCATCTAACGTGTGTGGGAGCCTGGAGTGTCCCTTTAATAATATAAACCCACTCAGTATAACTGTAACCTAACCTACACAGTGCATCTAACGTGTGTGGGAGCCTGGAGTGTCCCTTTAATAATATAAACCCACCCAGTATAACTAACTGTAACCTAACCTACACAGTGCATCTAACGTGTGTGGGAGCCTGGAGTGTCCCTTTAAAAATATAAACCCACCCAGTATAACTAACTGTAACCTAACCTACACAGTGCATCTGTAACGGACCGTTTCAGCAAAAAAGGGGAAAAATCAGTTTAGGCGATAATCCCTTTTAAATGGACCAGCAACTACCATAAGCACCAACTTCCCGAACTCTCAAACTGCACGAATTCACCAACTCTCGAACAGCAGACACACTAACCCTGGAAGCAGCCGAACAGGAAAAGCAATATGAACAGCTTACACTCCTGGCAGTCGGCATACAGTCCCCTTTCCCCCCAAGAAAGAGACACACTCCAGCTTCAGGGTTAAACAGCAACAACTTTACTCAGGGCTACTTGCCCAGTATTTATGCAGGTCTCCCACCTGGTGGACACTCCCCTAGGGGACCAAATGGAAGACTGTAACAAAGGACAGACATAAACCAATTACAGACACACAGCAGTAAACATTCCCACAATGCATCCTGGTTTCCTCCCTTCTGCCCTGGAGATAATTGTAGAGGTAATCCAATTACCTCCCAGGACAAAGACAAGACTCCATTACACATGTGGGGATCTAAATACAGTATTATGCTTTAAAATATATAAAGTCACTTTTATTCCACCCAACACAGACATGTTACATATCCCCAGATAGCTCAGGTCTGGGTGCACATTGTTAGGTGAATGGCACCCAGACTACACGAATACAGTTTAATCGCCATGGAGCCAAAGTCTTTAATCACACAAATAGGCTCCATGGTATAGCTATCTGGGTTACTACAATTCCCATAGAAATACCGAATTCCAGTGTTCGGTTAACCTTGTACGATTAGGACCCAGGCGACAGACGGCTCAGCGGTGTTCGTGCAATTAAGTGTCCGTTTATAGTTCCATAGAATCCTCGCCGAACACCGCTGGTCCTTTGCACGATTAAAATGGCCGCTACCTCGTGGTCGGCAAACGAACAAAGGCCACCCAGCGTTCATCAATTAAGCTGCGGTTAACCGCAGCTTCTGGGCGGTTAATTGACGGCACACTCCATCTCCTAGGTGGTCCCTCATACGGTGGTTTGTTCGGTAGCTGGAATCTACCGAACACCCCGGCTGAAAGGCACGAATATGCCTTTCTGCAGGTAAAATAAAGCTTTTTAAAGTCTGGTCCATAGTCCAAAGGAAGCAGGCGAGCAACCAGGCTTCTCCAGCTCATAGTGGCGAGGTTGGTTTCGCCACAGCATCTAATGTGTGTGGGAGCCTGGAGTGTCCCTTTATTAATATAAACCCACCCAGTATAACTAACTGTAACCTAACCTACACAGTGCACCTAACGTGTGTGGGAGCCTGGAGTGCCCATTTAATAATATAAACCCACCCAGTATAACTGTAACCTAACCTACACAGTGCATCTAACGTGTGTGGGAGCCTGGAGTGTCTCTTTAATAATATAAACCCACCCAGTATAACTAACTGTAACCTAACCTACACAGTGCATCGAACATGTGTGGGAGCCTGGAGTGTCCCTTTAATAATATAAACCCACCCAGTATAACTAACTGTAACTTAACCTACACAGTGCATCTAACGTGTGTGGGAGCCTGGAGTGTCCCTTTAATAATACAAGCCCACCCAGTATAACTAACTGTAACCTAACCTACACAGTGCACCTAACGTGTGTGGGAGCCTGGAGTATCCCTTTAATAATATAAACCCACCCAGTATAACTGTAACTTAACCTACACAGTGCATCTAACGTGTGTGGGAGCCCGGAGTGTCCCTTTAATAATATAAACCCACCCAGTATAACTAACTGTAACCTAACCTACACAGTGCATGTAATGTGTGTGGGAGCCTGGAGTGTCCCTTTATTAATATAAACCCACCCAGTATAACTAACTGTAACCTAACCTACACAGTGCATCTAACATGTGTGGGAGCCTGGAGTGTCCCTTTAATAATATAAACCCACTCAGTATAACTAACTGTAACTTAACCTACACAGTGCATCTAACGTGTGTGGGAGCCTGGAGTGTCCCTTTAATAATATAAACCCACCCAGTGTAACTAACTGTAACCTAACCTACACAGTGCATCTAACGTGTGTGGGAGCCTGGAGTGTCCCTTTAATAATACAAGCCCACCCAGTATAACTAACTGTAACCTAACCTACACAGTGCATCTAACGTGTGTGGGAGCCTGGAGTGTCCCTTTATTAATATAAACCCACCCAGTATAACTAACTGTAACCTAACCTACACGGTGCACCTAACGTGTGTGGGAGCCTGGAGTGCCCATTTAATAATATAAAAGCACCCGGTATAACTAACTGTAACCTAACCTACACAGTGCATCTAATGTGTGTGGGAGCCTGGAGTGTCCCTTTATTAATATAAACCCACCCAGTATAACTAACTGTAACCTAACCTACACGGTGCACCTAACGTGTGTGGGAGCCTGGAGTGCCCATTTAATAATATAAAAGCACCCGGTATAACTAACTGTAACCTAACCTACACAGTGCATCTAACATGTGTGGGAGCCTGGAGTGTCCCTTTAATAATATAAACCCACCCAGTATAACTAACTGTAACTTAACCTACACAGTGCATCTAACGTGTGTGGGAGCCTGGAGTGTCCCTTTAATAATATAAACCCACCCAGTGTAACTAACTGTAACCTAACCTACACAGTGCATCTAACGTGTGTGGGAGCCTGGAGTGTCCCTTTAATAATACAAGCCCACCCAGTATAACTAACTGTAACCTAACCTACACAGTGCATCTAACGTGTGTGGGAGCCTGGAGTGTCCCTTTATTAATATAAACCCACCCAGTATAACTAACTGTAACCTAACCTACACATTGCATCTAACGTGTGTGGGAGCCTGGAGTGTCCCTTTAATAATATAAACCCACCCAGTATAACTAACTGTAACCTAACCTACACAGTGCACCTAACGTGTGTGGGAGCCTGGAGTGTCCCTTTAATAATATAAACCCACCCAGTATAACTGTAACCTAACCTACACAGTGCATCTAACGTGTGTGGGAGCCTGGAGTGTCCCTTTATTAATATAAACCCACCCAGTATAACTGTAACCTAACCTACACAGTGCATCTAACGTGTGTGGGAGCCTGGAGTGTCCCTTTAATAATATAAACCCACCCAGTATAACTGTAACCTAACCTACACAGTGCATCTAACGTGTGTGGGAGCCTGGAGTGTCCCTTTATTAATATAAACCCACACAGTATAACTGTAACCTAACCTACACAGTGCATCTAACGTGTGTGGGAGTCTGGAGTGTCCCTTTAATAATATAAACCAACCCAGTATAACTGTAACCTAACCTACACAGTGCATCTAACGTGTGTGGGAGCCTGGAGTGTCCCTTTATTAATATAAACCCACCCAGTATAACTGTAACCTAACCTACACAGTGCATCTAACGTGTGTGGGAGCCTGGAGTGTCCCTTTAATAATATAAACCCACCCAGTATAACTAACTGTAACCTAACCTACACAGTGCATCTAACGTGTGTGGGAGTCTGGAGTGTCCCTTTAATAATATAAACCAACCCAGTATAACTAACTGTAACCTAACCTACACAGTGCATCTAACGTGTGTGGGAGCCTGGAGTGTCCCTTTAATAATATAAACCCACCCAGTATAACTAACTGTAACCTAACCTACACAGTGCATCTAACTTTTGTGGGAGGCTGGAGTGTCCCTTTAATAATATAAACCCACCCAGTATAACTAACTGTAACCTAACCTACACAGTGCATCTAACGTGTGTGGGAGTCTGGAGTGTCCCTTTAATAATATAAACCAACCCAGTATAACTAACTGTAACCTAACCTACACAGTGCATCTAGCGTGTGTGGGAGCCTGGAGTGTCCCTTTAATAATATAAACCCACCCAGTATAACTAACTGTAACCTAACCTGCACAGTGCACCTAACGTGTGTGGGAGCCTGGAGTGTCTCTTTAATAATATAAACCCACCCAGTATAACTAACTGTAACCTAACCTACACAGTGCATCTAACGTGTGTGGGAGCCTGGAGTGTCCCTTTAATAATATAAACCCACCCAGTATAACTAACTGTAACCTAACCTACACAGTGCATCTAACTTTTGTGGGAGCCTGGAGTGTCCCTTTAATAATATAAACCCACCCAGTATAACTAACTGTAACCTAACCTACACAGTGCATCTAACGTGTGTGGGAGTCTGGAGTGTCCCTTTAATAATATAAACCAACCCAGTATAACTAACTGTAACCTAACCTACACAGTGCATCTAGCGTGTGTGGGAGCCTGGAGTGTCCCTTTAATAATATAAACCCACCCAGTATAACTAACTGTAACCTAACCTGCACAGTGCACCTAACGTGTGTGGGAGCCTGGAGTGTCCCTTTAATAATATAAACCCACCCAGTATAACTAACTGTAACCTAACCTACACAGTGCATCTAACGTGTGTGGGAGCCTGGAGTGTCCCTTTAATAATATAAACCCACCCAGTATAACTAACTGTAATCTAACCTACACAGTGCATCTAACGTGTGTGGGAGCCTGGAGTGTCCCTTTAATAATATAAACCCACCCAGTATAACTAACTGTAACCTAACCAACACAGTGCATCTAACGTGTGTGGGAGCCTGGAGTGTCCCTTTAATAATATAAACCCACCCAGTATAACTAACTATAACCTAACCTACACAGTGCACCTAACGTGTGTGGGAGCCTGGAGTGTCCCTTTATTAATATAAACCCACCCAGTATAACTAACTGTAACCTAACCTACACAGTGCATCTAACGTGTGTGGGAGCCTGGAGTGTCCCTTTAATAATATAAACCCACCCAGTATATCTAACTGTAACCTAACCTACACAGTGCACCTAACGTGTGTGGGAGCCTGGAGTGTCCCTTTATTAATATAAACCCACCCAGTATAACGAACTGTAACCTAACCTACACAGTGCATCTAACGTGTGTGGGAGCCTGGAGTGTCCCTTTAATAATATAAACCCACCCAGTATAACTGTAACCTAACCTACACAGTGCATCTAACGTGTGTGGGAGCCTGGAGTGTCCCTTTAATAATATAAACCCACCCAGTATAACTGTAACCTAACCTACACAGTGCATCTAACATGTGTGGGAGCCTGTAGTGTCCCTTTATTAATATAAACCCACCCAGTATAACTAACTGTAACCTAACCTACACAGTGCATCTAACGTGTGTGGGAGCCTGGAGTGTCCCTTTAATAATATAAACCCACCCAGTATAACTGTAACCTAACCTACACAGTGCATCTAACGTGTGTGGGAGCCTGGAGTGTCCCTTTAATAATATAAACCCACCCAGTATAACTGTAACCTAACCTACACAGTGCATCTAACATGTGTGGGAGCCTGGAGTGTCCCTTTAATAATATAAACCCACCCAGTATAACTAACTGTAACCTAACCTACACAGTGCACCTAACGTGTGTGGGAGCCTGGAGTGTCCCTTTAATAATATAAACCCACCCAGTGTAACTAACTGTAACCTAACCTACACAGTGCACCTAACGTGTGTGGGAGCCTGGGGTGTCCCTTTAATAATATACACCCACCCAGTATAGCTAACTGTAACCTAACCTACACAGTGCATCTAACGTGTGTGGGAGCCTGGAGTATCCCTTTAATAATATAAGCCCACCCAGTATAACTGTAACCTAACCTACACAGTGCATCTAACGTGTGTGGGAGCCTGGAGTGTCCCTTTAATAATATAAACCCACCCAGTATAACTAACTGTAACCTAACCTACACAGTGTACCTAACGTGTGTGGGAGCCTGGAGTGTCCCTTTAATAATATAAACCCACCCAGTATAACTAACTGTAACCTAACCTACACAGTGCATCTAACGTGTGTGGGAGCCTGGAGTGTCCCTTTAATAATATAAACCCACCCAGTATAACTAACTGTAACCTAACCTACACAGTGCATCTAACGTGTGTGGGAGCCTGGAGTGTCCCTTTAATAATATAAACCCACCCAGTATAACTAACTGTAACCTAACCTACACAGTGCTTCTAACGTGTGTGGGAGCCTGGAGTGTCCCTTTATTAATATAAACCCACCCAGTATAACTAACTGTAACCTAACCTATACAGTGCATCTAACGTGTGTGGGAGCCTGGAGTGTCCCTTTAATAATATAAACCCACCCAGTATAACTAACTGTAACCTAACCTACACAGTGCATCTAACGTGTGTGGGAGCCTGGGGTGTCCCTTTAATAATATAAACCCACCCAGTATAACTAACTGTAACCTAACCTACACAGTGTACCTAACGTGTGTGGGAGCCTGGAGTGTCCCTTTAATAATATAAACCCACCCAGTATAACTAACTGTAACCTAACCTACACAGTGTACCTAACGTGTGTGGGAGCCTGGAGTGTCCCTTTAATAATTTAAACCCACCCAGTATAACTAACTGTAACCTAACCTACACAGTGCTTCTAACGTGTGTGGGAGCCTGGAGTGTCCCTTTAATCAATAGTTAGACACAGTATTTGCCCAGTCTGTGCACAATATAAATCTATAGATAAATACTTAGAACAATAGCTTGCTGTAATTTTATTTTTAGGAAAAAGATCCGTTCCTTTTAAAAGCTGTTAGTTTTGCAGCCGTCCGGAACACAAATTGAAAATTCTCGATAAAACCAATCCCAGCTGGACATCTTCTCTCTAACATGTGTCAAATTCTCCAATCTTTCAAATGATGACGCCTGGAAGATATAAGAACTAACATTGATTCAAAACGGCTTGTCGTGTAATTCCTGTTAATAATTGATAAACCGCTATTTGGGAGCCGACGAGAGTTTATTGCCAGTTTAATGTTGATCGAGAAACATTAACCTTTGTATATTTAGTGCCTTCTCTTTAAATTCTCCTGAAAGCTTGGTGATAAATCAGTAAAGTTCTGTGAGCTGTTGCGGGACTGGTTAATGATGTGAATTGGATGAATAAAACTCTCTTCGTCTGTTGGAGATCTGAGATAATTGTGGGTGAAGTAAATTACAAACAGAAGCAGGTAATTACTGACGGCATTTTATAGCGAGTTGATAAAAGGAGCAATGTATTCTCAAATAATATTTATAGGGTGACCATTCACTCCATGTTCTGAGGCTTTATTTACAAACTCCAACATAATCCATTTATAATTCTAATCCCAAAATACAGACTTTGCTATGTCTGTGATAAGGCCGGATCTAGATTCGGATCCAGTTCATTCTTTTACAGACAGAAACTGTGTTTGTTGCTGGATATGTTTTGAGATGTTGCATCCTGTGAGCTCAGTCCGTTCTGTCCGCTGAGGCGGGTTGATTAGAACTCTGTTTACCATGACGTACACTTTTTGTCCCTTTTTTAGTTATTTTAATTGAAGTGTAGAAAATCGGGTACACAATACGGATCGTTCCTAAGACAAAGTTGTGACCTTTTAAACAAACAAATGAGAACAACCAGGCTGGATGGACAAGTAAGAATGGGTAACGGCGGAGCAGAATAACTAAGAGTGGACAGGAGGGAGAATTTCTTCAGAGAGCTGGGGGAGCAGTATGTCCCCAGACCAGAGATAACGTATAGTCGGGGCTGCCAGACGTTGTGGAGGCTGACGTTTGGAATTCCCTTATCTATTAGGTAGGGGTCTGTTAAGTCGAGGAGAACCGCTTCCAATGCAGAAACAGAATCTTGCCAGCAGGCCTGAGCCGAGCGAGGGCAAGTTTAAAACAACCTGTTAATTATCCCACCATTGTTCTGTCTGACAACTTGCTTCCTTGTAGTAACATTATTAACCACATGATGGCGCTTGGCATTATTGAAATTCTAATCAATTCTTTACGAGTAATTACATTTGATAAATTGTCTGCAAACAGCAATGCAGAGTCTTGACCGGTGCATAGTCGCCATATGGGCAGGTGGAGATTCCCCAAAATCTGATCCCCACCCCTGTTACCATTAAAACGCGGACACTCCGAGTTATGGGTCAATATGTCCACAGCTTTATTGAAGACATCATACATATAATAATAACCTTAATAAAATATCAACTGAACATGTAAGGTCATTGCCCTGCCCCTCCACCCATACATCACCATACAAACCCGTCTGTCATAAATCAAGGCAATGACCCATATAGTAAACCTCTCCATAACAGTGTAACGACACATAAATATATACTTTAATAAAGTGGAACACACTGCTTAACCACTTCCTGGTAGGGGTATACGCGGACACGCCTACACCTCCAGGGTTCCACCGACTGTCCCGAAACCCTCCAACATTATACCAACATTTGTAACCAACCAATCAACCAACTTTCTTAACTCTTCTTAATTTGACCATAGACCATATTTTGCCCTTTCCTTACCCTCACAAAGCCTGCCATAAGCTCAGAACTTAAGCTGTTTGAGCTCCGCCACCCCAAAGAAACAGGGCCTTCGCTAACCCCTCCTGCAACCCTAGGTTGAAAAGATCCCACCCAAAATCCAAGAGGTTGACCCCGTCCTGCTGGTAATACCCTGGCAACATGGCTTCAAGGTCCCTATGCCGGACTACCACGCCCCCCAACTTCCTCACAAAACTGGCTATTGATCCATTAACCTTACCCCTGGAGTGCGCTATTGCAGATGAGTCCCACGGGTGTCTCCACCGGAGACTGGGAACCATCTCTGACCAAACCACCATAAGCCCAGGCACCAACGCAATAAACTTGTTGATGTTTTGCTTCATCAATTTAACTAATTGCCTCTGGGGGGCCAAACCCAGATCATTGCCCACCACATGAAACACAAGAGTATCAGGTCGCCGGTCACCCTCCAGGAGCACTTGTGTGCTGGGGGCTTGTTGCTCCCCCGACATACGTGACTCGGCAGCCCAGATCTCGTCTCTTCACTTACTCTTCCCATATGACTCTGACATATGTGCATTTTTATGTATTTTTTTAGAATGAAATGTTTTTTACCCCTCTTGTACAGTGCAGTAGAATGTGTTGGCTCTATATAAAATTATTGTAATTAATTACCTATTTCTGCTCATCCGTCCGAATTTGACACGTTGCACACTTTTTAAATTTGAAATTTTCACTGTAAACAAGTTGCGGGAAAAAGGCGAGTGTTTTGCTAGTGACCTTTGTGTACGAACGTCCAGAGATCGCGTCCATTTACAAATAAAACTGGTTGATATATTCTTCGGCATCTGCGAAAATAAATTGAAATGTCTCGTTAGCAGCAGGATGGAAGGCAGGTTGCTGTCCTTTAATTAACACTACCTAAGACACTGCGAGTTAATAGGTGAAAGGCAAACTGTACGTCTGCTTTATTTGCTCAATGATTAAAAGCTTTCTGATTATTATTTTTTTTTATCAAACACGACCGAGCAATCACACATTTCTATTTTTTAGTTTTTTGCTATTCTACAATTAAACTTCAAGATATCACGGTCATAAAAGATCGTGGCGTCATTAAAGATAATGAGCCTGGAAATAAACTTTCAGAGAAACCGCTTGAATATAATAAAATAAACATTTTCATGGATAAAAAGCCAATTGAGATTTATCTGGCCAGACCCCATTATGTTTTTTGGGGGGGGTGGGGGGAGCTGATGTTACACTATAAGATGTGCGCAAAAACACAGACTCGTGACGTCTAGATTGAAATCTGCGGAGGGCGCTCAGTAATAAAACAACCGTGACCTCTTTTTTTTGGTCTAGTTGCATTCAAGGAACACATCTGAGGTCGTAATCGAATAACTCCAGCTGATACAGTTACCATATCCACAAATATCACAAATGCGTCCTGTGGTCATTTAAGGTGTAACTGGAAATCTTACTGTGTTTTCGACTGTAGGGGGCGGGGGGTTTAGACAACGCACTGTATTTTGTTCACGTTTTCCCCAGGTTTTGTTCGTATAACGCCTTCTAACAGCCAGAAACTAAGATTATCTCAATCCAACAGGGCATTTAGCAGAGGCCGTAGGATGGAGGCTAGATAAATCGGATATAGCCGTTTGCTATAGATAACTTCATGTTTATCCCCAGAGGTAAGATTGCATTTAAACGTGAAGTCTGCATCCTCAAAGCTTAATTCCACATGTGTCCGGTGAGCAGAGCTTTCGAAGGCTGCAGAGTGTAATTTCATCAACATCAGCCGTCTCACAATTACCCATCCCGGTCCCAAGGCTATCCCCATCCTGGGGAGATAATTGTATGGAGACGAATGGTTATTTCTCCCAGAAATAAATGAGGGAAAAAAGAACAAAACAACACGTAGCATGACTTTTCAGCATTTTCTGCATGTTTGGAAATCTAAATATTAATTCGGCTTCTGTTCGGAGAGAAATGCTGGATTTTAAACTATGCCGATGCCAGAATACAATATTTATATAAACCTTGATGTTATACTTTTCTATTAGTGTTCATTACTGCAAAGTCAATCAACGACACAGCTTGTAAAATCCTCCATTTTATTTCTACTATTATCTCGAATCACTGTATGTCATAACCGTTCCCTTTCAAACCCTTAACGGGTCGGAATACAAACATTAAGCAGAATACGGGTCTAGAGGTGTCATGTAATATGGAGAAGGTGCTATTCTATTTATTATTTATTTGGGGGTGTAGTTGGGATTTGTAATTTTTCATTTTAGTATTTACATTTTAATATACGGCAAAGGAAAGGTTAAGGATATGGAATTCTCTGCCTGAAGAGGTGGTTTTATCAGAGTCCATACAGATGTTTAAACTGCAATTGGATAAATACTTACAAAAACATAACATACAGGGATATCATTTCTAATTAGTGGGGTAATAGCTGCTTGATCCAGGGAGACATCTGACTGCTATTTTGGGGTCAAGAAGGAATTTTTTCCTAGTTTGTTGCAAAATTGGAAGTGCTTCAGACTGGGTTTTTTGCCTTCTTTTGGATCAACAGCGAAAACATATGTGAGGAAAGCTGAACTTGGTGGACGCAAGTCTCTTTTCCGCTATGTAACTATGTAACTATGTAACTATGTAACTATGTAATGTGAAAGCTCTTTACTTTGCTCCTTTGTTTTTTTTTTTTACAGTTTTTAAATGTGAACAGAATGCCTTTTATTTATTATTTATCCATCTCGTTGGGTCCAAACCAAGAATGGGGAAGTAGTCAGCATGAGATCTGGATACAAGGAGCAATGAAACCACGGGCTGTGTCCGTGATGCCCGCAGCCATGAATGTATAAAAGGGAGGCATGCAGGACAGCCAACCGAGCGCTCTCCTAGAGAGTTCGATTTTTTTTTAGTGTCCCTTTAACAAGTCTGGAATGACTGACTCTCTCTCTCTCTTCCTGTTTGTGTGTCTCTCTATTTTCTCTCCCTCTGTCTCTCTCATGCTCTCTTCCAGTTTGTTTGTATGTTTGTCCTGCTCTCTCCGTCGCTGTCAATGGGGTCACATAGCGGTGAATATTTCCCCATTTAACGTTTGCTATCTGCTTCAGTGTCCCATATTAATAAACACGTCTCAGGGTCCCTGCTTTATGTTTGTAAATGAGAAAAATAAACTGCCGTACATCAGGTGAGCTGCACAAGGAATCACCTGCTCCGGGCTGACTGTCCCCGACAGACTGTGATTTATGAATGTTAAGGAGGAGACGGACTATATTTAATTAAGGAATTCTCTGGGACTCGTTTCCTCTGCCTGACGTTTGGCCGAACATCCACCCTCCCTCTAATTGCCAATAAAATGGGTTTCTCTGTGGGCAGAATACAAACACACGGATCAACTGTGAAATGTTTGCAATACTCAGCTACCGGAATAACAGATTAAATAGGAGGAATATACTTTATTTTCTATCCCATTTATAAAGACCGAACTGGGATGGCCGCTGTGTCATGTAATAACTGGTAGAATAACATAATGCAAAGGAATCTATAAACATACACAATATCAATCATCGTTATCACAACCTACAGGGGGAAGCTTCTCAGTGACGGTAAATAAAATAGAAATCATTTAATAATTTACTGTCCTCGTCAGGGAAAATGAAAACACCAGGTGGAAACCCATGCTGGTCTCTCTTATGGAAGAATACAAGGCTTTCACTAGATGTATGCTTCCCGACAGAATACTGGGGTTCTTCACATGCTCTTCGCGAACCCCCAAACTGTGAGATCAAGAAAATCCTACTGTGTCTAGAGAAATTAATATTCTAAAGAGACTCGCTAGACAGAGTACTTGTAGCTTGGGGCGGGTGTTATCAAAGGAAAATCTAGCACTTTATATATAGTGACAGCCAAAAACACACGGACCGAATATTTCCTAAAGTGGATTCAATGTGAATTGAAAATGAAAGGCCAAAGTCGGCAAATCGGAAGCATTGCAGGATTTTTTACAATTTGGCTGTATTTATCTGAAATGTGAAATTTGCTGACATTCTCGCGTTTATGAATATCTCTCGAAGTCTTTGTGGCTCACTAACAAACTGAAGGGTGTGCGAGCGATAACTATATCACCTTATCGTTCACCGAGAACTTGTTAAACTACCACCAGGTGATTGTAGGGCTGGGTGAAGGGTTTCACAAAATTCTCCGTACGTTATTATGTTATCAAGTTATACCAACAATTAAACATTTATCATTTTCTAATGGTGTGACCACCAAATGGCAGTTTTATCTTGTCTGGGATGCTGAGAATGACATGGTGGGGTCAAGGCCTATTGGGACTGGTGGGAATGATCAATTATGGAGCCTCTGATGTTGCTGTGCAAGCGTGCTGTGTATTTTCGTGGTTCTCACTATTGATTAGATGTTATAATGGAGGGTTTATCCCCTTGTTCTAAGAGAAGCTGTGATTTTGGACAGGACCACGAAGTCTTTAATAGCGTCCTCCTGATTCTGTCTATTTCCAGAGGTCACATGTCTGTCCCCGAAGCCATGATTCAATCAGCCGTTGGCCAGCAGCTGGGGCACAGGAAACGCAGACACAATCACATCTATAGATTAAGGATGGCTGGCTGCAAAGCTTGACTGTCTGTAGGGTTAATTGCAATTCACACGCAGCATATAAACGCTTGTTAAATTAACCATTGCGCAGTCATGGCGGACAGGGAAACGATGAAATAGCCTCAACTATCACTTTATACCACTGATGGGCCTATGTTTTTCAAATTAATGTTCGAGTACTATGCCTTTGTATTAAAAAAGTATGTGGGTTTATTGCCCAAACGCCAATGTATAGTGTCTGAGAACCATAGTGTGGAATATTCGCAAAGCAATGGTTACTTCGGGGCAGGAGATATACAGCAATGTTTGCTTCAGTTTAACAATTCAGCTATCAGAACGTTCTAATTCGCTGTTTAATATAATGAATGTATCAAACTGCGCAGTCAGTGCTGAAATATCCTATCTGGACCTGTGTGAGGGCACCAGGGTCGACCTGCCTGCGTCTACAGGGCAAAACCGATCATTCGATTTCTTACAACGGAATACAAGCACTTCTATAACTTATTTTGTGTCTATTCAGGAATCGAGCCTTTCCATTGCGTCTCCTCTCAGACCCCCAGGTATAACTGCTTCAAACCTTTAACATTACCCACTGTCGTACTGACTCCTAATGTGGAAGAGTGAAATCTTCCACCGGAGGATATTGTATGTCTCTAGGCCAGCTGAGAACGGTGACTTGCATCCAATCCTTTTATAAGGGAAGAATTCCCCCATTGTTTCTTTGCTTTCTTTGTGTCTAGAAAGAGAAGCCCTACGGAGGTCCTCACACATGGCTCAGTCTTTGAACCATAGAAAGTTGGAAGACATAATTCTGATGGCAACATACTGCGCTACTGCTTTGGGGCATTTAAAATACTATGTCTTTAGAAGACGGACAGACGGCGTCATAGAGCAATGCCCTGCAATAATGCCAGGCAGGACATGACCTTTTAATGACGCTATCTTACATTAATAGCGGCCATGACCCACAGTTCAGACATTTTTATTCTCATCTGGTGAATATCGCTTCCAGCATCCTGAAGAAACCTAGAATTCCAGACCTTTGGGTATTCTTCCTGTCCCAGTCTAAAGAAGAACTGAGAGGAAAGGAACTTTCTAAACTGATCGTTTCAGCGAAATATTCCTTAACTACCTACAGGGTGCGAGACTCTGCGACTATAAGGGAATGGAAGAATATAATGGCCAACGTTCAGCTTCTGTTCATCAAGCTTTGCACCTGGCAATCCGTATAAATAAAGCAAAAAGAATAAAAAAATGAAACCATGTTTTTCTATTTCTCCTCCTCATTGGCCATGTGTGCCGTGCCCTGCCGTGCCCTGCCGTGCCCTGCCGTGCCCTGCCTGAACAGGAGTTTCAAAATATTTTAAAGTGAAAGAAACACCTTATTAAAAAAAAAAAGATTAACATAAGTTATAGGTGTAGCGGACTCCAGGTAACCCAACCAGTTCCCTCTGCTAATTCCTTCCCTCAGCCTCTCTGGAACCAGTTAAAATATAAGGACACCCATTCCCCCCCCGTAACTGGACGAGACACAGCTCTGGGAGTACAACTCGATTTTATTGTGCCACACATGGCTTCTATGCATAGCCCCTTCCAAGGGGTCTTCCACACAGACACACAGGGGTTTCCATCCCAGGATCCTCTGTGCCTGGGAGCCAGAGCGCGAGAAAAGGGACCTAGTCTCCCAGGCACAGAGAGCCAGCTACACATACATGGGGTCTCCCACACCAAACGACAGGGTCTTCATCCCAGGATCCTCTGTGCCTGGGCGCGGGAAAAGTAAAAGATATGACTTCCCTTGCGGTTTTGCACTTATGTTGCTGGTGTGAACATTCTAATTAATTGGGGTGAACATTCTAATTTCTAATGGGGCTCCGTGGTGGTCCCCTTTCGGGAGACAAATGGGTTCTTTTCGTATGGACGCTCTTGAATGGGGGAACGAGGCACAGCACACGAAATACCAGGGGAAATACACAATACAAGGGGAAAACATATTAATAGGCAGTGGTTCAGCTACAATAGGTGATTGTCAATGTTTTTTTTACAATGGTGTAAACCCCAGAGAAGTGACAGACCCCTTTAACGTGACAAATATACAGTCGTGATGTTCAGAGTACAGCGTTAATATTCCTAGTGGCACTCATGCATCAATCTAATGTATACAAATAGCTCACAGAACCAATCCATTGACACAATTTGTAATTTACATTTAAAGTAAATTGTACGACGTGTCAGTAATTTAAAGAATCCCAGAAATACCTTAATCTAATATTATACAAATGTGATTTGCAGGGAAATATTACAATAATCTTGAAGGCTGCCAAAGCTAGTCGCCCCGGGACTAAAGCACCATGATGATGTAAAAGGTTAATACTCAGAGCTGACAAATAAAATCTGTACGTGAGTACGAGAAGGGAGTTTATTTTATCATTGTTTTCCTGAATTGTCAATTTCCAGAGCTTATCGGAAGCGTGTTTGTGTTATCTCTCTCCTGGCTCTAGAGAATAAATGACTGCGCTCATTGTTGCATGAGAAACGCGCACCGGCGCGGTGATGACGTCGGTTCCCGTAACCGCTCTGCAGGCATTGCGTTAAAACAGAATAAAGCGCTTGTGATACACGTGCCCATACGGTGTCCATATCTTGATTATCCCATGAATTAGATATTAAAGCTGCTGCAATCACACGGAGCGCTGGCGATTTAACCTCTTCCACGCCACAGGATACCGCACGCTTTCTATAAAAATGACAATATTTGTCATAACCACCGTTACTGGTTCCCTCACACCTATTCCTTCCCGCTCCCGTGATTGCTAATACTAATCAGAGCTTGAAAGGCTTTGTTTCATTACTTAAAGCGGCACTGTCATGCCGAACTTACCTTTCCTCAATCTCTTCCTCTTCTCCCCCTCTCTCAGGATCTGTTATTCTTTTCTTCCTGTCTTCTTTAGTTTTCTTTAAAACCATAAGACAAAGTAGGGACTCTTTGTCTTATGGGATTCCTCCGCTTGACCAGCTCTGACCAGCGGAGGAGCAAAGTGTGCTTCATTTCCGCTGGTCAGAGCAATTTTCCCATGATCCCTAGCTTTCCTCCCAGTTCCCACAATGCTTCCTGTCAGTATTGCCGAACGTCCTGTCACTTAGACAGAACGCCGGCAAAACTGCCGAATTGCATCCTAACAGAATGAGAAGAGTTTCTCCATTGGTGTTAGGATGCAATTCGGTACTTTGTTCGGATCGGAATTTCATTCAAATGAATGAAACTCCGATGCTATTCATTGCTGTGGCTGCATCTTGCAGCCGCTTAGTAGATAACTCCCTAATTCCCACGGTATCAGGGAGCTATCTACTAAAAGGCTGAAAGACCTGAATTGGTCTTTCAGCCAAATTTACTAACACCAAGTAAAAATGACTTGGTATTAGTAAATAATATGCCCCTACTCGCTATACCGCGAGTAGGGGCATGTCTAGTAAGCAGTGAGCAGCCTGTGGCTGCTCACTGTAGAAAAAAAATAAAAAAAATATTGCCCCCCACCCCTAAATGACGGGTGGGGGCCGTAAAGTAAAATAAGGGAGGGAGACCTATTGTCCCCCCCCCCCCGCCCCCACCCCTGAGCGGTGGGTGGGGGCCATAAAGATAATGAGGGGGGGGGACCTACTGTCCTCCCCCCCGGCCCCCACCCCTGGGCGGCGGGTGGGGGCCATAATAGTAGTAGGGGGGGGGACCTACTGTCCCCCCCCCCGGCCCCCACCCCTGGCCGGCGGGTGGGGGCCATAATAGTAATAAAGGGGGGGTGGACCTACTGTCCGGCCCCCACCCCTGGGCGGCGGGTGGGGGCCATAATAGTAATAAGGGGGGGGGACCTACTGTCCTCCCCCCCGGCCCCCACCCCTGGGCGGCGGGTGGGGGCCATAATAGTAGTAGGGGGGGGGGGGACCTACTGTCCTCCCCCCCCCGGCCCCCACCCCTGGCCTGCGGGTGGGGGCCATAATAGTAATAAAGGGGGGGGGGGACCTACTGTCCACCCCCCCGGCCCCCACCCCTGGGCGGCGGGTGGGGGCCATAATAGTAATAAGGGGGGGGGGACCTACTGTCCTCCACCCCCCGGCCCCCACCCCTGGGCGGCGGGTGGGGGCCATAATAGTAATAGGGGGGGGGGGACCTACTGTCCTCCCCCCCCGGCCCCCACCCCTGGGCGGCGGGTGGGGGCCATAATAGTAATAAGGGGGGGGACCTACTGTCCTCCAGCCCCCGGCCCCCACCCCTGGGCGGCGGGTGGGGGCCCTAATGGAAAAAAAGGGGGGGGGACCTACTGTCCTCCCCCCCGGCCCCCACCCCTGGGCGGCGGGTGGGGGCCATAATAGTAATAAGGGGGGGGGGATCTACTGTCCTCCCCCCCCCCCGGCCCCCACCCCTGGGCGGCGGGTGGGGGCCATAACGATAATGGGGGGGGGACCTACTGTCCTCCCCCCGCCCCCACCCCTGGGCGGCGGGTGGGGGCACTAAGTAAATTCCCCCCCCCCCCCCCATCAAGGTGACTAGGGGTGCCCAAGCCCCTAGTCACCCACCCCCCACCCAAATAAAAAATGCCCCTACCTACCCCCCTCACCATAAAAAATAGTGAGGGGGGAATAAAATTGCTAACCTGTAAAGTAAAATTAAACTTACCATTCGACGTCTTCTTTTTTCTAAAATCTTCATTTTTCAGCCCCAAAAAAGGCCAAATAAAAAACCATCATAGCCGTCGAACTAAAAATAAAATAAAAAACCCGAGCGCAAAAAAAAAAACCCGACGAAAAGAAAAAACCCGAGCGCACAAAAAAATAATCCATCTTCACCCATGGAGGGCTCCGCGCAGACTGAGCTCCGCAGGGCGGGGCAAGGCTTATAAAGCCTTGCCCCGCCCTGCAATTAGCCTAAGAACACTCTGATTGGTGGGTTTAAGCCAATCAGAGTGCTCTGTCATTTTACAAGCGTGGGAAAATTCCAAAGAACTTTCCCACGCTTGTAAAATGACACAGAGCACTGTGATTGGATGGCTTGAAATCCATCCAATCACAGTGCTCTGTGTCATTTTACAAGCGTGGGAAAATTCCAAAGAACTTTCCCACGCTTGTAAAATGACACAGAGCACTGTGATTGGATGGATTTCAAGCCATCCAATCACAGTGCTCTGTGACATTTTACAAGCGTGGGAAAATTCCAAATAACTTTCCCACGCTTGTAAAATGACAAAGAGCACTCTGATTGGCTTAAACCCACCAATCAGAGTGTTCTTAGGCTAATTGCAGGGCGGGGCAAGGCTTTATAAGCCTTGCCCCGCCCTGCGGAGCTCAGTCTGCGCGGAGCCCTCCATGGGTGAAGATGGATTATTTTTTTGTGCGCTCGGGTTTTTTCTTTTTCGTCGGGTTTTTTTTTTGCGCTCGGGTTTTTTATTTTATTTTTAGTTCGACGGCTATGATGGTTTTTTATTTGGCCTTTTTTGGGGCTGAAAAATGAAGATTTTAGAAAAAAGAAGACGTCGAATGGTAAGTTTAATTTTACTTTACAGGTTAGCAATTTTATTCCCCCCTCACTATTTTTTAGGGTGAGGGGGGTAGGTAGGGGCATTTTTTATTTGGGTGGGGGGTGGGTGACTAGGGGCTTGGGCACCCCTAGTCACCTTGATGGGGGGGGGGGGGGAATTTACTTAGTGCCCCCACCCGCCGCCCAGGGGTGGGGGCGGGGGGAGGACAGTAGGTCCCCCCCCATTATCGTTATGGCCCCCACCCGCCGCCCAGGGGTGGGGGCCGGGGGGGGGGGTAAGGACATTAGATCCCCCCCCCCCCTTATTACTATTATGGCCCCCACCCGCCGCCCAGGGGTGGGGGCCGGGGGGAGGACAGTAGGTCCCCCCCCCTTTTTTCCATTAGGGCCCCCAC
Source organism: Pelobates fuscus (assembly GCF_036172605.1). Classification (NCBI taxonomy): domain Eukaryota; kingdom Metazoa; phylum Chordata; class Amphibia; order Anura; family Pelobatidae; genus Pelobates; species Pelobates fuscus. Next base: position 3,815,805 of record NC_086329.1, read on the forward strand.
CCGCCGCCCAGGGGTGGGGGCCGGGGGCTGGAGGACAGTAGGTCCCCCCCCTTATTACTATTATGGCCCCCACCCGCCGCCCAGGGGTGGGGGCCGGGGGGGAGGACAGTAGGTCCCCCCCCCCTTTTTTCCATTAGGGCCCCCACCCGCCGCCCAGGGGTGGGGGCCGGGGGCTGGAGGACAGTAGGTCCCCCCCCTTATTACTATTATGGCCCCCACCCGCCGCCCAGGGGTGGGGGCCTGAGGGGAGGACAGTAGGTCCCCCCTCATTCCCATTATGGCCCCCACCCGCCGTCCAGGGGTGGGGGCCGGCGGGGGAGGACAGTAGGCCCCCCGTCCCCCCCTTATTACCCTTTTTTTTTTTTTTTTTTTTTTTTTTTTACAGTGAGCAGCCATAGGCTGCTCACTGTTTAGTGGACATGCCCCTACTCGCGATATAGCGAGTAGGGGCATTGGGGAGATTTTAATCTCCCTTGTGCTATTATGGGGGTCATATTGACCCCCATAGAGTGAGGGGGGGACCTGGGGGGCTTATGAAGTGGTGGGGAGCACTGCTCCCTGCCGCTTCTATAGTTACATATTACAAGGAGGGAGCTGCACGCCGGTAGCTCCCTCCTTGTAATAAACTGAACGAACAAACTAACACTGATACACAGTGTTAGTTTGTTCGTCTGATTTTTTCTATTCATTCATTCGTCTGTCTGATGAATGAATGAATAGGTGAAATTCCCGTTCGCATGTCCAGGTGTTTCACTGGGCATGTGCGGGAATCTCACAGTCTGTGTAGTGTGGGTAGATGACGTGTCCCATAGGGACTTCACCTACCCACACAAAGATGGCGGCGCCCTGAATAAAGATCGGGCAGAAAATAAAGAATAAAAAATAGGTAATGTGGGGGACATAGGGGCATTTGGGGATGACTAGGGGGTCGATTGGATGTAGTTGAGGCGGGAGGGGGGTTAAAAAAAAAACGGAATTCGGCATGACAGTGCCGCTTTAATTCAGATATTTTCGATCATTTTTCTTAATTGCTGTAAAATATAGATTTTTATAACACTGGAAACCTGCGTCTTTCTCCTATTATAGTCCAGGATTTAATTAAATTATACTAGGTAAATCCTTGATTTGAGGCAGTTACTTTCCAAATAAACAGAATTTATCCCCAAAAATAGGATAATAGACTGACTGCACATTACAAGGTGTGATAACTGCTAGTGCAATGTGTGACTTTGTTTTCCTGCGAGTGTGTCACCACAGACTGTGCCTTCTATGTTACTGTTACTGAATGTTACTCTGTTACTATATGTTACTCTGTTACTAAATGTTACTCTGTTATTGAATGTTACTCTGTTACTAAATGTTACTCTGTTACTATATGTTACTCTGTTACTATATGTTACTCTGTTACTATATGTTACTCTGTTACTATATGTTACTCTGTTACTAAATGTTACTCTGTTACTGAATGTTACTCTGTTACTGAATGTTACTCTGTTACTGAATGTTACTCTGTTACTAAATGTTACTCTGTTACTATATGTTACTCTGTTACTATATGTTACTCTGTTACTATATGTTACTCTGTTACTGAATGTTACTCTGTTACTGAATGTTACTCTGTTACTAAATGTTACTCTGTTACTGAATGTTACTCTGTTACTATGTTACTCTGTTACTGAATGTTACTCTGTTACTATGTTACTCTGTTACTGAATGTTACTCTGTTACTGAATGTTACTCTGTTACTAAATGTTACTCTGTTACTATATGTTACTATGTTACTATATGTTACTCTGTTACTGAATGTTACTCTGTTACTGAATGTTACTCTGTTACTAAATGTTACTCTGTTACTGAATGTTACTCTGTTACTGAATGTTACTCTGTTACTGAATGTTACTCTGTTACTAAATGTTACTCTGTTACTATATGTTACTCTGTTACTATATGTTACTCTGTTACTATATGTTACTCTGTTACTATATGTTACTCTGTTACTAAATGTTACTCTGTTACTGAATGTTACTCTGTTACTGAATGTTACTCTGTTACTGAATGTTACTCTGTTACTGAATGTTACTCTGTTACTAAATGTTACTCTGTTACTATATGTTACTCTGTTACTAAATGTTACTCTGTTACTGAATGTTACTCTGTTACTGAATGTTACTCTGTTACTAAATGTTACTCTGTTACTATATGTTACTCTGTTACTAAATGTTACTCTGTTACTATATGTTACTCTGTTACTATATGTTACTCTGTTACTATATGTTACTCTGTTACTATATGTTACTCTGTTACTAAATGTTACTCTGTTACTGAATGTTACTCTGTTACTGAATGTTACTCTGTTACTATGTTACTCTGTTACTGAATGTTACTCTGTTACTGAATGTTACTCTGTTACTGAATGTTACTCTGTTACTAAATGTTACTCTGTTACTATATGTTACTCTGTTACTGAATGTTACTCTGTTACTGAATGTTACTCTGTTACTAAATGTTACTCTGTTACTATATGTTACTCTGTTACTATATGTTACTCTGTTACTGAATGTTACTCTGTTACTGAATGTTACTCTGTTACTAAATGTTACTCTGTTACTATATGTTACTCTGTTACTATATGTTACTCTGTTACTGAATGTTACTCTGTTACTAAATGTTACTCTGTTACTAAATGTTACTCTGTTACTGAATGTTACTCTGTTACTATATGTTACTCTGTTACTATATGTTACTCTGTTACTATATGTTACTCTGTTACTAAATGGTACTCTGTTACTAAATGATACTGTCTGAATTCTATGTTACTGTAACTATGTTACTCTGTGCACATTCTATGTTACTCTGTTACTATATGACAACATAAAAAGTAGTATGGTGAGAGCAAGTATTTATACACCAGGTAAAAAATAGATAAAATATATAAAACAGGCAATATTACCATCAATCTTGAATGTCCTAAAAATATAAAATAAAGGACATAGTATAGCCTGTATAAAATGGTAACAATTAAAATGAATTTAAAATTGTCCACTCACGTGGTGCTGAGCCTTAAACAGCGGCTCAGACTTCAAGCGCCTTATAATAATGTCGTGGAGACCGCAGTGCTGGTTAAGTTGATCTCTGTCAAAATCCCCTTGTACAAATTGGTAAAAGCCAAGTCAAGCCAAGTCTGTTACTATATGTTACTCTGTGCGCATTCTATGTTACTCTGTTACTATATGTTACTCTGTGCGCATTCTATGTTACTCTGTTACTATATGTTACTCTGTGCGCATTCTATGTTACTCTGTTACTATATGTTACTCTGTGCGCATTCTATGTTACTCTGTTACTATATGTTACTCTGTGCCCATTCTATGTTACTCTGTTACTATATGTTACTCTGTACACATTCTATGTTACTCTGTTACTATATGTTACTCTGTGCGCATTCTATGTTACTCTGTTACTATATGTTACTGTCTGAATTCTATGTTACTGTAACTATGTTACTCTGTGCGCATTCTATGTTACTCTGTTACTATATGTTACTCTGTGCGCATTCTATGTTACTCTGTTATTATGTTACTCTGTACGCATTCTATGTTACTCTGTTACTATGTTACTCTGTGCGCATTCTATGTTACTCTGTTACTATATGTTACTCTGTACGCATTCTATGTTACTCTGTTATTATTTGTTACTCTGTACGCATTCTGTTACTCTGTTACTATGTCACTGTGTTACTCTGTGCGCATTCTATGTTACTTTGTTACTATATGTTGCTCTGTACGCATTCTGTTAGTCTGTTACTATTTGTTACTCTGTACGCATTCTGTTACTCTGTTACTATGTTACTCTGTGTGCATTCTATGTTACTCTGTTACTATATGTTACTCTGTACGCATTCTATGTTACTCTGTTATTATTTGTTACTCTGTACGCATTCTGTTACTCTGTTACTATGTCACTGTGTTACTCTGTGCGCATTCTATGTTACTTTGTTACTATATGTTGCTCTGTACGCATTCTATGTTAGTCTGTTACTATTTGTTACTCTGTACGCATTCTGTTACTATGTTACTCTGTGTGCATTCTATGTTACTCTGTTACTATATGTTACTGTGTTACTATGTGCGCATTCTATGTTACTGTTACTATTTGTTACTGTTTCTCTGTGCGCATTCTATGTTACTGTTACTATTTGTTACTGTTTCTCTGTGCGCATTCTATGTTACTGTTACTATTTGTTACTCTTACTCTGTGGGCATTCTATGTTACTGTTACTATTTGTTACTGTTACTCTGTGCGCATTCTATGTTACTGTTACCATTTGTTACTCTTACTCTGTGGGCATTCTATGTTACTGTTACTATTTGTTACTGTTTCTCTGTGCGCATTCTATGTTACTGTTACCATTTGTTACTCTTACTCTGTGGGCATTCTATGTTACTGTTACTATTTGTTACTGTTACTCTGTGCGCATTCTATGTTACTCTATCACTAAATGTTACTGTGTTACTCTGAGTGCATTCTATGTTACTCTGTTACTATATGTTACTGTGTTACTCTGTGTGCATTCTGTTACTCTTTTACTATGTTACTGTGTTACTCTGTGTGCATTCTGTTACTCTTTTACAATGTTACTGTTACTCTGTGTGCATTCTACCTTAATCTGTTACTGTGTTACTTTGTGTTCATTCTATGTTCCTTACTCTGTTACTAAATGTTACTCTATGTGCATTATATGTTACTCTGTGCGCATTATATGTTACTCTGTTACTATTTGCTACTGTTACTTTGTTACCTTGTGTTACTATGTGCGCAGCACATTCTATGTTACTCTGTTACTGTGTTACTGTTACTATATGTTACTGTGTTACTCTGTGCACAGTCTATGTTACTCTGTTACTATGTTATTGTTACTCTGTGTGCATATTATGTTACTCTGTTACTATGTTACTCTGTTACTATTTGTTACTGTTACTTTGTTGCTTATGTTACTATGTGCACAGCGCATTCTATGTTACTCTGTTATTATGTTATTGTTACTCTGTGTGCATTCTATGTTACTGTTACTATATGTTACTCTGTTACTGTGTTACTGTTACTCCGTGTGACGAACCCTGCTGCATAGACCTGTATTGCTGGTTCGTCTGTTTGCATTGGATTCGTGGATTTCCTGTCCGTATGCTGTTGTTCGTACGTTTTGTAAAGTACCGATTGAAACTACCGAACATCGGCCACCCAGGAGAGGAGTGTGCGGCCCATTAACACCTTGACCACAAATTAGAACGTTGTGGTTAACCGCAAACACCTCTCCATTCCATTCGTACGGGTGGTCGTCGTTCGTATGCCGAACACGAGGCGAATCAGCGGTGTTCGGTGCAAAACCCATGGATCTAAAAACGGACTCTTTATCTACCGAACACCGCTGGAGACGGCCGTCTCCCCTTCTATTCCCTTGGAGGCATACGAACACTGGTCCGTTCGGGAGTTTCTTTCATTCGTATGAACTTACCCAGATAGCCGTCCCATGGAGTCATTCGTATACCGAAGGACTTATGAGAGACTTTGACTCCATGGCGATTGGACTGTGTACATCTGACCTGAGCGCTATTCGGTAGGAATATGCCCTCAGATTCAGGCTATCTGGGGATACGTTGCACGAACACTATATATTCGGTACTTCTGATTTTATGTATTTTATTGCATTTTTTGTGTTTGGTTTTAAAATGGCGATGGTTCCTATCCTCGGAGTTAATTAGGTTTCTCCCTAATTATCTCCAGGATAGGAACAGATGTATTATGGGTAAAATGGGAAGGGCTTGTGTTATAGCCACTGTGATTGGCTACTGTTTAATATATTTTACAGTCTTCCACCAGGTCCCCTAGGGGAGTGTCTACCTGGTGGAGACCTGCATAAATACTGGGCAGGTAGCCCCCATTAAACACATTACTGCTTGACCTTCAAGACGGAGCTTTGTCTCGTTTGTGGAGGGATTGACTATTGGGACAGCGTTTTCGTTTATTTCTAGCTGTGGAAGGATTTCGGATGGATTGCTGAGTTTCCTGATCGGTTATACTGGAATTGCATTTCTGGAGAAAGGGGATTATCGACTAAACGGCGGCTTCACTCTCCAGGCGGTGAGTGTCGTAACACTCTGTGCATATTATGTTACTCTGTTACTATTTGTTATTATATGTTACTCTGTTACTCTGCGTGCATTCTGTTACTATTTGTTACTATGTTACTATATGTTACTCTGTGCACATTCTATGTTACTCTGTTACTATGTTATTGTTACTCTGTGTGCATATTATGTTACTCTGTTACTGTGTTACTGTGTGCATTCTATGTTACTGTTACTATATGTTACTCAGTTACTATGTGTGTTACTATGTTACCTTGTGTTACTATGTGCGCAGCACATTCTATGTTACTGTGTTACTGTTACTATATGTTACTGTGTTACTCTGTGCACATTCTATGTTACTCTGTTACTATGTTATTGTTACTCTGTGTGCATATTTTGTTACTATGTTACTCTGTGTGCATTCTGTTACTGTTACTTTGTTATTGTTACTCTGTGTGCATATTATGTTACTCTGTTACTATTTGTTACTATGTTACTTTATTACTCTGTTACTCTGTGCGCATTCTATGTTACTCTGTTACTATGTTATTGTTACTCTGTGTGCATATTATGTTACTCTGTTACTATTTGTTACTATGTTACTTTGTTACTCTGTTACTCTGTGCGCATTCTATTTTACTCTGTTACTATGTTATTGTTACTCTGTGCATATTATGTTACTCTGTTACTATTTGTTACTGTGTTACTCTGTTACTATGTTACTGTGCTACTTTGCACATGCTATGTTACTGTGTTACTGCGTTACTCTGTTACTATTTGTAACTGTGCTACTCTGCACATGCTATGTTACTGTGTTACTGCGTTACTCTGTTACTATATGTTACTGTGCTACTCTGCACATGCTATGTTACTCTGTTACTATATGTTACTGTGCTACTCTGCACATGCTATGTTACTCTGTTACTATTTGTTACTGTGCTACTCTGCACATGCTATGTTACTCTGTTACTATTTGTTACTGTGCTACTCTGCACATGCTATGTTACTCTGTTACTATTTGTTACTGTGCTACTCTGCACATGCTATGTTACTCTGTTACTATTTGTTACTGTGCTACTCTGCACATGCTATGTTACTCTGTTACTATATGTTACTGTGCTACTCTGCACATGCTATGTTACTCTGTTACTATTTGTTACTGTGCTACTCTGCACATGCTATGTTACTCTGTTACTATTTGTTACTGTGCTACTCTGCACATGCTATGTTACTCTGTTACTATTTGTTACTGTGCTACTCTGCACATGCTACGTTACTCTGTTACTATTTGTTACTTTGCTACTCTGCACATGCTATGTTACTCTGTTACTATATGTTACTGTGCTACTCTGCACATGCAATGTTACTCTGTTACTATTTGTTACTGTGCTACTCTGCACATGCAATGTTACTCTGTTACTATTTGTTACTGTGCTACTCTGCACATGCTATGTTACTCTGTTACTATTTGTTACTGTGCTACTCTGCACATGCTATGTTACTCTGTTACTATTTGTTACTGTGCTACTCTGCACATGCTATGTTACTCTGTTACTATTTGTTACTGTGCTACTCTGCACATGCAATGTTACTCTGTTACTATATGTTACTGTGCTACTCTGCACATGCTATGTTACTCTGTTACTATTTGTTACTGTGCTACTCTGCACATGCTACGTTACTCTGTTACTATTTGTTACTTTGCTACTCTGCACATGCAATGTTACTCTGTTACTATTTGTTACTGTGCTACTCTGCACATGCTATGTTACTCTGTTACTATTTGTTACTGTGCTACTCTGCACATGCTACGTTACTCTGTTACTATTTGTTACTTTGCTACTCTGCACATGCAATGTTACTCTGTTACTATATGTTACTGTGCTACTCTGCACATGCTATGTTACTCTGTTACTATTTGTTACTGTGCTACTCTGCACATGCTATGTTACTCTGCCTTCCATGTAACTCTTGCATGTTACCTGACTCTGGGATTGGACACCCTGGGCAGTATCACATCCTAGAAACATAGAAACATAGAATGTGACGGCAGATAAGAACCATTCGGCCCATCTAGTCTGCCCAGTTTTCTAAATACTTTCATTAGTCCCTGGCCTTATCTTATAGTTAGGATAGCCTTATGCCTATCCCACGCATGCTTAAACTCCTTTACTGTGTTAACCTCTACCACTTCAGCTGGAAGGCTATTCCATGCATCCACTACCCTCTCAGTAAAGTAATACTTCCTGATATTATTTTTAAACCTTTGTCCCTCTAATTTAAGACTATGTCCTCTTGTTGTGGTAGTTTTTCTTCTTTTAAATATAGTCTCCTCCTTTACTGTGTTGATTCCCTTTATGTATTTAAATGTTTCTATCATATCCGCCCTGTCTCGTCTTTCCTCCAAGCTATACATGTTAAGATCCTTTAACCTTTCCTGGTAAGTTTTATCCTGTTTGCTTTGATGACTGTTGAGAACAGGGGCTAATTTGATGCTCCCCAAGTTAGAAGGGATTCTGGCGATCCCCCATTGCGTGCACCCAGTAAGTGACTATGATGTCATTGTACCTATACGGCACAGTGAGGCTTTCTGAGACTCGCCTTCACAATCTCGTTGATATTCAGCGTTTCGTTTATTTATTCTTCATTTAATGTGTTTTATTTCATCTATTGTTTCTGTGGCGAAACCAGCTTCGCCACTGTGAACTGGAGAGGCCTGGTTGCTAGCCTCCTGCCCGCTGACTATGGCCCCTGGACATGTTGCACTTTAAAAACTATATTTGGGCATGTAATAATTTATATTGCTGCTACTGGCCCTTTAAAATCAGCGATGGACATTTTGGGACTACTGTCCCTTTAAGACTGTGAAGCATATTCTAGTGTACTGCCTGTAATATTGTATATGTATTCATGTGTTAAGTTTAACCTGGGTGATATGTATGCAGCATTCACCTGATTGTTCGGTAGAATCACTCCATTCATTATATTGAGTGAAACTACCGAACAACCAGACCACCCAGGAATAAGTGTGCCTCCAATTACCGTTTGCAACAATGTTGCAAACAGGTAATTGGCAATCCATGTAATGTATTCTTTGTCCTCTGGGTGGCCGCCATTCGGGAAACAAACACGTGGCGGCGGCCATCTTAAACTACCGAACAGCGGTGTTTTGCCGTCGAGTGTCTGGAACTAAAATCGGACACTTGACTAGGCAAACACCGCTGAGACCTCCATACTTCCAGGAATTCGTATGGAAACTACCGAATGACCCGCCGTTCGGTAGAAAGAACCCCATAAACAAGGGAATTCATTCAAACCCTCTCCAGGCTCTATAACACAGGCAATTCGTCTGTTTTCATTCCCTTGTTTGTGACCGACCGCAGGGCCAAAATGCATGGAACTGTTTTCGGATACTTTACCCATGCGGTCGGTCAAATCTTTGGAAACCTCATATCTCCCGAACCATTCATCCGAATGACCTGATTCTTGGATATGTTGTCCCCCTGAATAAGGGCTATCAGGGGATACCTGTTTTGGAGGTGTAGCATATGTATTTGGGGTACATCCAGGAATTGGGGAAAAGGGTGTACGGTATAATTATGTTAAGTGCTAATCTAAGGGGAGGAAATGTGTGGGAGGTACATCCATGTGATTGGTTAAATTCATCCTCCCCCTGGGAGTGTCCTGTATGTACTTGTTTGTAATAAAAGCCAGACTGGGTGTCCCAGTCCAGAGTTCTTGCTTAACCCTCAAAGCGATGTGTCGTCTCGGTCTTTGGGGGAATGGGATTGTATGCTGACTGCCAAGAGTGTAAGCCGATGTCTGCTTTTCTTGTTCAGCTGTTCCAGTGTTCGTGTGGTTCCAGTCGGGAGAATGGTGTTTGCAGTAGCTGCCTGTGCATCTGGAAAGGGGGATATCGCCTAAACTGGGTTTTATCCTCTTGTAAGTGAAACGGTCCGTTACAGTTTCCAACTAGTTTTGCTCTGGCAGTCTATGAGATCAAATTATTTTGTGTAATTCAGATTATGTAATGTTGCAGTTCTACTAACCAGTTTCTACTTCTGATTGCAGTATATGCGATGTTATATGGTTTGTTAAAATAAAAGGTATTTCCCATAAAGTAATCGAGGAGCTTACCCCCTTCATATGACACATACGTGTGACATGGGACTTTCTCTGCCATTTTATTAGCCCCGCACCTCGATCACAGGGGCTATTGATCAACTCCTGGTTATTATTATTATTTAATTCACAAGTAATTTCATTCTTTAATGTATCACACAGACCCTTTAAACAAAACCAGCGCAATCTAAACTCCTGAAACCAATGTCCTCAGCTGATCTCCCACCAATAAGCCAGTTGGGTCATTTAACAAAGAGAACTTTGTAGATTGTAAGGAACCCAGCGATTCCGCCTCTCACACTGTATCAAGCCAATACCTAGGGAGAACTGGTGAATTCATATCATCGAGCATCTACCAAGGTCAAGTTAACTCAATCAGACTTTTGTCACCTATGTTTTCACTGCGCGTCTGTTCCATTCCGAAGGGGTCCGGGCATCAGGACTAAATTACTGACCCAGACTTACTTCAAATCTCCAATGACTGAACAGATCTGAGGGATTTCCTTGCCTTCACATTCAGTATACAGAGCAGGCTGAGTGTGTATATGCGTGCATTCATAGGTGCTATTCTGTATACACACTGTGGTGAAAGTAAGCTCGCCACTGGTACTTGGAGGGGCCTGCTTGCCAGCCTCTTGCCCCAGGACTATGGGCCCTGCAAAAAGACATGTTAAAAAGTGACTTCCATGTAAAAAACCAAACCACTGAACTGATCTGGGTGATTTTTGGATATGTTGGTCACCCAGATCAGGGCTATCCAAGGATTTGACTCTTGTGGGGTTTCCATTGATCTTGGGGGTACTTCTGGGGTGTTGTAAATGTACCTGGAGATAATTAATTATCTCTCAGACACAGAGGAGGAGTATGTTGAATGTATTGCTTGTCTGTGCCTCTTCCCCTTTTTTCTGTCCTATAGCAGGGCGTTGTCCCAGGGACATGGCCAGACCATTTTAAACTGGCTGCTTTGCCCCTCCTCAATCTCCTATCAGCCCTTGCTCTTCTCTGACCCCACCCTTCCTTGTACTATAGTAATCTATGTAACCTATTGTATGTAAATTAGGCTGTTGGGGATTTAAAATGTGTGTATTAAATTTAAGTGCTGGCTTAAATTTAACAGACCTACTTGACCCTTTCTTGAAGCCTCGGCTCATGCTTGGGGGATGGGGTAACTACACTCTTTGGGGATTGCTATAATCACAATACTCCCCTGAGTATAAGCTATTATAAGAGCTGTTCCTGCTACGCACTCTGGACTAGGAGAGGTCTACCCACTGGAAGCTGGATCCTGGCCTTTGGTCAAGGGTGGGTGGAGGACGGCGAGACCCCGGCGCAGCTGCATCGCTGGAAGTGGGGTCTGCAGTGTTTATGGTGTCTGGTGGAGTGCTTGGAGTCCTCGGCAAGCACTAGGAGCATCGATTGGCAGAGGTACTTGGTCGGAGTGCCAGCCGTCCGTCACACACACTTTTAGGCAGCGATGTGTAAATGTTCTCCTAATTGTGACAAGACTCGCTTTGTGCTGTGTATGTACGTGATTAGGTTCCATTTGGGGTTTATATTTGTTTGTCAGTTTAAGATTACATTGATATAGAGAAGAGATCCAATATGTGCACTCTTATTATACAATGTAACGGATGGTATACATACCATACAGCTGGACAAACCGTTATAGAATGACCCTGTTCTGCAGAGCTTGCAATCTGATTGGGAACACATACAGTATGAGTGATAGTAACTGAAAGCCCCAATACACAAACCTGACACCAAGAACAAGGTCAGACCATATTACCGGCCCTAGAGTGGCCAGGCCTAATGGGTAGAATAGTCAGGGTATGAGCCAATTTCAAGGGCAGGAGAATGTAAGATAAACAGCAGACAAGACAAGGTCAAAACCAGAAAATAGACAATTATAAGGAACGGGCATTTGGGTCAGCAAGAATCACAACTAGATAAAGGCAGGAGGGGCCCATTTATATAGCCCATGGTAAAACGTGATTGGATTGTGTAATTCATAAATGGCTTGATGGTTGTGTTCAATCACATTACAGGTGGGTTGAGCCACATCATGTATGAAGCAGCTCTGCAAGAACCCTTGAGGTCACATCAAAAATGACGTGAGAATAATACAACCGTACATGAACACTTGAGGTGACATCAATGACACACAAATGTCACAAAGGACACCAGAGTGGTCTTAATCGACCCTAGCATGTGTGACATTACGTCAATAAATGAATTGTTTGTCAGCACTCTATTCCTCAAAAAAATGTCTTGAAACTATAAACTGTCCATGTCTGCTAGGGTTCAAGAGGGAGCTGACCCCTGGACCCCAGCCTGACAATCGCCAGACTCCGTTCCACCATTCAGAGGCATGTGGAATTTCTGCTTTCCAAGAAGGGTGAAGTTTATCATGTATCGCTGATGGATGTGAGGTAGTCACACCTGAAAAGCTTGCTGTAGTGGTTATGGTTCCAGGAGAATGGTTTGTAACTTACCTGTGCCCAGCAGGTATTCGTATTCCGGCTCCCTTTTCAAATACATCAAACACAGAAGTGGCCCTTCTGTATTAAATCTATGAATACTATCTCTGTTTTGAAGTTGATCATTGGACGAGAATATCACTTTATGCCCCCTTCCTCGGAATTGTCAAAAAATGGTGAAACTGACATGATTATGGCAGAAATAGAGGCATCCACTTTGGGGATATCAGAAGACAAGGTGGATTCGAGTGTCCTGAGGACCAATGACTGTATCAAACTGTTCAAAAATGTGCCTTGTTCCTTCTATACTCCTTCAGCTTTGGAATGGGGGGAATATTATATAATAGAGGTTTAGTGATGTTCCATATAAGTAATACCCAGTGACCAATCCTATAAAATTTCCCCCCAATGATAATAATCTACACCATGAAAGGTCATTGCTAATATTTAATTATGTAATTTCTTGGCATGGACGGTGGTGCAATGCTTGAACCTGACGTGATCCGGTGGAGATTAATTATTGTATTATTTCGCCTGTTCTGGGAGCTAAATGTTTCTTTGGGACAAAATAAAACCAAAGTTCATGCAGTTCTTGTTTGACCTGCTAGGTTCCCTTGACTTGCCCCTCTGTAACCTTCAGCAAATATCAATGAAACGTGTGATCAGGGAAGAAATCTGTAGATTGATTAGAATTTCTTAAATTTTTTTAGAATTAGGCTGAAGTGTATGAATGCAGTCCCCCCCCAGTACCGTACACCTTCAATCAACGAATTGCGGCAGAGCAACCCTGATCAGATATATTGTGACAGCTTGCAGGTCAAAGCTTTTTCCAAGATCTTGCTAATGGGAAAAACTGTGATTTTTGGGTCATCTGCTACATGATGGAAAACTGTAACCGTAGCGGAATGTAGCTCCAATAATGGATCAGATGACAGTCACCTGTCACAGGACGTTAACTGATTCACTGACCTCTGCTGATGGTGGCATTTCTAACCATCAAGGGGCTTTCACAGTGACAATCGGTAATACAGTGACGGGACAAGAGTGGAGGACACGTGGAGACCACAATTTCTGCTTTACCAAACGTTCTCTCTCTCTCTCTCTCTCTCTCTTTACCTAATTGGAATGTTTAACTGGATAAAAAGATAATTCCAGAACTCTGCTGACTTCTAGAGAACATTCTCTTTTAACATTCTGTATGAGAGTACCAGACTGTCCTTACTCCGGTGTATGAGAGTACCAGACTGTGTCCTTACTCCGGTGTATGAGAGTACCAGACTGTGCCCTTACTCCGGTGTATGAGAGTACCAGACTGTGCCCTCACTCCGGTGTATGAGAGTACCAGACTGTGTCCTTACTCCGTTGTATGAGAGTACCAGACTGTGTCCTTACTCCGGTGTATGAGAGTACCAGACTGTGTCCTTACTCCGGTGTATGAGAGTACCAGACTGTGTCCTTACTCCGGTGTATGAGAGTACCAGAATGTGTCCTTACTCCGGTGTATGAGAGTACCAGAATGTGTCCTTACTCCGGTGTATGAGAGTACCAGACTGTGTCCTTACTCCGGTGTATGAGAGTACCAGACTGTGTCCTTACTCCGGTGTATGAGAGTACCAGACTGTGTCCTTACTCCGGTGTACGAGAGTACCAGACTGCCCTTACTCCGGTGTATGAGAGTAACAGACTGTGTCCTTAGTCTGGTGTATGAGAGTACCAGACTGTCCTCACTCCGGTGTATGAGAGTACCAGACTGTGTCCTTACTCCTGCCCAGTGATTATGGTCCCAGAAAGATGGGACCCTTTAAGTACAATGGCTGGGATTAATGGGAGTTTTAATGGCCCTGCAGAGGTTTTTCATGCCTGGAATGCACAAATTTACATTGCACCATCTATGGACATACTTTGTTCGGTATACGAACAAAGTACCGAACAACCGGACCACCCTGATATACATTATTTATGTAATTTACCTCCCTGATCGCTTCTTTTATTCCCTTGTTCATACGAACTCGCTGCTGTATCCACTGGGTGGCCGCCATTTCGGCAGCCGAACATGTGGCGACGGCCATCTTAAACCCACAAACAGCGGTGTTTGGTCGTCGAGTGTCTGGAACTCAAAACGGACACTTGACTAGCCGAACACCGCTAAGACCTCCAGGACGGCAGAAACTACCGAAAGAAACTCACGAACTGCCCGTCATTCGGTAGGATGAATCCCACGAACTAGGAGATTCATCCGGTTACCGACTCCATTATGTGTGGCATAGCCTTTTGGGAGTTTTTGGGCACGAATAGAGACCGACCGCAGGGAACGATTTCATGGAACTAATTTCGGCATCTTTACCCATGCGGTCGGTCAAAACTTTACCTTCCTATAACTCCTGAACCCCTGGTCTGATCTGGGTGATTTTTGGATATGTTTCTCACCCAGATCAGGGCTACCAGTGGGTACCATATTTAAAGGTATATCACACATATTTGGGGTACATCTGGAAAGTGGGGAAAAGTATGTGCAGTATAATTGTATTATCTGTTAAGCTAAGGGGAGGAGATGTGTGGGAGGTAACGTCGATATGATTGGTGTAATGTGTAATGAATGCGAATCCCTCCCTTGCATGGGAGAATCTCATAAAAGAAGGAATGTTGCCATTAAACATCAGTTCTACTCCTGATACTGTGTGTCGTCCAGTTATTGGGAAAGGTGATGGGATATCCTTGGATTATATTGCTGATTGTGCTGGTTACCTTGTTGGATTTATTAGTTGTTCCTGCATCCTCTGGATATATTAGTGGAGTTAAGCTGTGAAAAATCAGCTCTCTGCTGCATTGGTTGGCAGCGTCGGGATACAGATCCACAGAGGAGCAAGTACCAGGAAAGGCAACAGCACTAATGGCGGAATACAGAACAGAAAAGGGTCCAGTTTGGGTACAGAACAACCCAGTAGAGGCACAGGAATCAATATGGAGCGACATAGAGCCAGGTTGGCATGCAGAGACCAGGCCCGACGAGATGTGGGAAGAAACTCTGGAGGGTGTCCAGCGTTGGCGAGGTGAGCGCCTCTCCAGCGAGGAGCAGCGACTACAAGCTCAAGTGGCCCTACGGATGCCTATGCTGGGAGACCAGCCCCGGGAAGAGTTGGTGACACAGCTTGATACACTGGTATAGAGGGAACTGGTTCTCGATGATGCGTACCAAGCGATGCGTTGGTACGCGGTTCAGCGGGTTCATGGAATGGCAAAGTTCGACAAACCGGAGGGCAAGGAGTACAATGGCCCTGGTTTTATTATGGGGGGCCTTTGCGGAACCGGACTTTGGGAGTGCGGCAGAATCCCGGCTTTGGGACATACTTAACTATAGAGAGGCTATGCTAGATCTCCCTATGGCTGAAGACCTGGAGCCAGACCTGATTGAATTGGCCGTCCAGGAATGGGAACTTGAGCAGGTTTACCAGCACCTGATCAGTTCCAGCCAGTCATCCTATACCCTGCAGGTACCACCAGAGAAGGGGAAGTTCGAACAGGATTATACCCTTTTATTTGATACAGTAACCCTGCCTGATTCTAACCTGAGGGGGCTTGTGGACTGTACACCATTGGGAGCGTTGAGTTTCGTCCTTCCTCCCCAACCACCAAGCCCGTCATCAGGAGACCAGGGGTCTGTACCACCTACTCCCCAATCAGCCCTAGAAGTGGGGGTCCTCATAGACTGGTCCTGTGAGGAACCACAACAGGCAAGTGGAGATGGGACCGAGGTCTCTCCACCGGGATGCTGGGCAGTCGGCACAGATCCCCAGCAGCAGTCGGAGTTGCCAGGTGCGGAAGCAGGTGGCCCTTACTCACAAATGTTGAGGGAACTCATGGACTGGTCCTGGAGAGACCCACCGATGGCAGGTGGAGATGGGACCGAGATCTCTCTACCGGCCCTACAGGGATGCTGGGCAGTCGGCCCAGATCCCCAGCGGCATAGTACATTACAGGTAGGAGAGACCACTGGTTTCGCTCCCCAGCGGCAGAGCACATCATTGGAAGGGGAGACAGTCGGTCCCCCTCTCTACCAGCAGAGAGAGTGTCAGGGAGAGGAGCCTGTTACTTCCTCTCCCCAGCGGCTGAAAGTGTTCCAGGGAGAGGAATCAGTGAACACCACTCCCCAGCGGCAGCTTAGTGCATCATGGGGAGACACTAAGCCCCTCACCAGCGCAGATGGGACCGTGGTCTCCGCATCCAATCTACCGGGAGTACGGACGGTCAGTCCTGCTCCCCAGCGGCAGAATATTTTACCGGGTGGGGAGAGTCTCGTTTCCCCTCCCCAGCGGCATCCTAGCCCACCAAGGGGAGACGGTAAGCCCCACAACAGTGCAGATGGGACCGTAGTCTCTGCACTTGCACCACTGGACATATGGACAGTCTGTCCTGGTCCCCAACAACAGGACAATGTATTGGAAGAGGAGGCAGTTTGTTTTCCCCTACAACCAGAGAGGATGTTGCAGGGAGAGGAGCCTGTTACCCCCTCTTCCCAGCAGCAGCGTAACCCATCAAGGGGAGACACTAAGCCCCTCACTAGCGCAGATGGGACAGTGGTCTCTGCGCCCAATCTACAGGGAGTACGGACGGTCAGTCCTGCTCCCCAGCGGCAGAATATTTTACCGGGTGGGGAGATTCTCGTTTCCCCTCTCCAGCGGCAACCTAGCCCACCAAGGGGAGACGGTAAGCTCCACAACAGGGCAGATGGGACCGTAGTCTCTGCACTTGCACCACTGGAGATATGGACAGTCTGTCCTGGTCCCCAACAACAGGACAATGTATTGTAAGAGGAGGCAGTTTGTTTTCCCTACTACCAGAGAGGACGTTGCAGGGAGAGGAGCCTGCTACCCCTTCTCCCCAACAACAACTTTGTCCAACCAGGAGAGAAAGCACCCTGGTTACTTGTTCACCAGACTATGGAGTTACAACTAAGCACAGGTGGCAGGAGAACACCCTGACAAATACACCGACAAAGACCAGCCGACTATCAGTACCCCAGATCGATTGAAGGTCTGGAGTCTGGATAGTCTTTTTGGTAAAGGGGAGACATGTAGCGGACTGGACCCGGTACCATAGTCTGCCCCAGTCTCCTGGAGGGGGCTGCTTACTCACCCCCTGCCCAGTGATTATGGTCCCAGAAAGATGGGACCCTTTAAGTACAATGGCTGGGATTAATGGGAGTTTTAATGGTCCTGCAGAGGTTTTTCATGCCTGGAATGCACGAATTTACAATGCACCATCTATGGACATACTTTGTTCGGTATACGAACAAAGTACCGAACAACCGGACCACCCTGATGTACATTATTCATGTAATTTACCTCCCTGATCGCTTCTCTTATTCCCTTGTTCATACGAACTCGCTGCTGTATCCCCTGGCAGCCGAACACGTGGCGGCGGCCATCTTAAAACCACGAACAGCAGTGTTTGGTCGTCGAGTGTCTGGAACTCAAAACGGACACTCGACTAGCCGAACACCGCTAAGACCTCCAGGATGGCAGAAACTACCGAAAGAAACTCATGAACTACCCGTCATTCGGTAGGATGAATCCCACGAACTAGGGGATTCATCCGGTTACCGACTCCATTATGTGTGGCATAGCCTTTTGGGAGTTTTTGGGCACGAATAGAGACCGACCGCAGGGCCCGATTTCATGGAACTAATTTTGGCATCTTTACCCATGCGGTCGGTCAAAACTTTACCTTCCTATAACTCCCGAATCCCTGGTCTGATCTGGGTGATTTTTGGATATGTTTCTCACCCAGATCAGGGCTACCAGGGGGTACCATATTTAAAGGTATATCACACATATTTGGGGTACATCTGGAAAGTGGGGAAAAGTATGTGCAGTATAATTGTATTATCTGTTAAGCTAAGGGGAGGAGATGTGTGGGAGGTAACGTCGATATGATTGGTGTAATGTGTAATGAATGTGAATCCCTCCCTTGCCTGGGAGAATCTCATAAAAGAAGGAATGTTGCCATTAAACATCAGTTCTACTCCTGATACTGTGTGTCGTCCAGTTATTGGGAAAGGTGATGGGATATCCTTGGATTATATTGCTGATTGTGCTGGTTACCCTTTTGGATTTATTACTTGTTCCTGCATCCTCTGGATATATTAGTGGAGTTAAGCTGTGAGAAATCAGCTCTCCGCTACACTATTTATATACATCGCAACTGGTTCAAGCATGCTGTTAGTAAATAGATTGGATTACAGAATTCGGAACAAGTCTAGACTGAACAAGCATCACAAAAATCTCAAACCAGCTCAGAATGAATATTTAACATTGGCCAAGTGATGGTTATTGTGGGCTAGAAATGTGAGGGTAGTGTAGGGTTAGTGTATAGTGTTAGAATCATGTAGGGTTAGTGTATAGTCTTAGGATAGTGTAGGGTTAATGCATAGTGTTAGAATAGTGTAGGGTTAATGTATTGTGTTTGGGTAGTGTGGGAATATACTGTTAGGGTAGTGTAAGGTTAACGCGTAGAGTTTGAGTAGTGTAGGGTTAACGTGTAGTGTAGAGTTAAGGTTCAGTTTTATGAAGTACGAAGAGTGAGCCTTACTAATAAGCATGTAACACCCTCCCCTCCCCCCTCCCCTCTTGCATTTCCGAGCGTTCAGTCCAAACTCAGGATAAATTAAATGGCTCTGAAGGCCACACGGCCCTCTCATAGGCTGATTTAAAGATATTAGTGTCTTTTTTCTAATGCCAAACCTAGACTAGGAATCCCTTTATGTATCTATATGTGATGTTGAACTCAACCTTTTGGTGTTTGGTTTGTTTTTTTCCAGGGTTTTGTGTCGAAGCCATCTGGCACCGCTTACTGAATAGGCATTAATATTATAAGGTCTGAAGGGCAGTTCATTAGATCTGAAAGTACTTTGTGATGATTAATGATTAATGTTTGTGATGAGTAATGATTTCAACTTCTATAGGTGATTTATCACCCTTGTCCATTACATGTATCACGTGACATTGTAGGTGTTTAATAATATTACAGGCCTGGCGTTAGCCATGTCTGTTATATGTACCGTGTGACATTACGGGTATTTGGTTACATTACAGGCTCGGCATTACCCATGTCCGTTACATGTACCGTGTGACATTATGGGTATTTGGTTACATTACAGGCCCGGCATTACCCATGTCCGTTACATGTACCGTGTGACATTACGGGTATTTGGTTACATTACAGGCTCGGCATTACCCATGTCCGTTACATGTACCGTGTGACATTATGGGTATTTGGTTACATTACAGGCTCGGCATTACCCATGTCCGTTACATGTACAGTGTGACATTATGGGTATTTGGTTAAATTACAGGCCCGGCCTTACCCATGTCCGTTACATGTACCGTGTGACATTATGGGTATTCGGTTACATTACAGACCTGGCGTTACCCATGTCCGTTACATGTACCGTGTGACATTATGGGTATTTGGTTACATTACAGACCTGGCGTTACCCGTATCCATTACATGTACCGTGTGACATTATGGGTATTTGGTTATATTAGTTACCCGTGTCCATTGCCCGTGTTACCCAACTGGTGTACAGTTTTTTTAAAGACATTACATTGTCTTTTTTTTTTATAATAATTAAAGGCTAACTGTTATTTTTTACCTTCTGTTTCGTCCCCCTTTTAGAACATTTCCCTTTTAAATAAATTGAGTAGAATTCTCCCTAAGGAAAGGCCAGTAGATTTTCTAGGAATTCGTCCTCGCTTGTTTGCATTATAAATACATTTAATACTAATTGTCTTTTTATTTGAGCCAAATATAATTTTCCAAGCCTTTTCTAGTTATTATTTCTGCTTAATACATCTAGTTTATTTCTCATTATTATGGTAGAATAAATGGTCATATGCTGGGAGCTGTCCCCAATGTAATTCTATTACCGAGTAATACGTTTAATAAACCGAAATACAATCAAAAACTGAAACATAGAACATTAAACTGTGCTCTGTGAATGGTGTTGGTATAATGGCTCCATACCAATAGCAAAGAAAAACCCCAAACCTTTCCATATAAATGCATTCTTTAAAAAGGCAGATAATAGGGGGGCGGAGCCGGCGCCCAAACGAGCTGGACGTGTTTCGGAGCTGCTCTGATACTCAGCCCGAGAAAAAGACTGAAAAGCCCGAAAAACCCTCGCAACCAGACCTCCTCTGGCAGCTGCCTGAGCCCCGACGATATGGGGAAAAAAAGCAAGAAGCTACGACCGGACCCGGGCTCGGGTTCGCAAGATATTGGCACTTACATGCGGAATGCAGCGAGGCCGACACACGCCAAGATGGCGCCCGCAGAGGTTTACCCGCATCTGTCCTCGGACGAGGACAGCAGTACAGCCAACCTCTCTCCCCCACCGAGGCGACGAACGGAGCCACTGGCGGCCACAGCGCTTGGGGACTCGGCCCCCGCAACGAGGGCAGATATCAAAGCCCTGGTTGCGGAGATTCAAGCCATGTTCAAGGCTGACTTGGCGCCAATACGGGAGGAGGTATCCGCACTCACTACCCGCATGCACACTATGGAGGAAAGCATGGCAGGCCACAAGCTTGCCCAGACAGCCACAGATACTGCCATAGGAGCACTGCAGAAACAATATGCCGATCACCAGGCTCAACTAGCCAATTTGGAAGACAAAGCCAGGGCACGCAACCTACGAATAAAAGGCATTCCGGATGCAATAACTGATACAGAACTTCCCCACTACTGCAGGAGGCTCCTTGCCACCCTTCTCATGCCCAAGCACTCCAAACAGATACTAGTGGACTCCTGCTACAGGCTTAATAAAACAACTACTTCAGCCCAGGAGACGCCTAAGGAAGTCCTGCTCAAACTGGTACGTGACGCTGACCGGGGCATTATTATGGGGGCAGTAAGGGGTACTCCCACGGTGCCCTTTGAAGGCGATCAGCTTGCTTTTTACCGAGACTTTTCTAGAAACACCCTGTCCTGGCGGCGCTCTCTTAAGCCCATAACCCAAGTGCTTCAGGAGCAGTCTATTACCTACAAGTGGGGCCCCCGCAGGCTACTTGCCAGCAAGGCAGGGAAGACACACGCTATCTCACACCCTGCTGAAGCCTCGAACTTCCTGCAAGCCCTCGGCCTACCGACAGCACAACCACAGACTACAGCCCACCCAGCCTGGAATGTAGCAGACATCACCCCGTTCGTGCCAAGAGGAAGCGCACCCAAGACAACGGCACAGCCACCCTGAACGTTGGGACTGAGTGTCGCCTGTGCACTACCATATGCACGCGCACAAATCCTATAAATGTTGCATATTATTCCCCTTTTCATTTTATCTAAAAGGGATCAAAAGTTGCTTATATGTTTCTATATGTTATTCTATTACTACTATGTTATGTTGCCGACTCCGTAAGCCTTAGTTCTAGCTCAGTACCTCAGCACCCTCCCCCCTAGCGTTATCAAGCGGCGTGCCAGCGCAAAAATAGCAGCCCTCTGGGTGCATAAAGCATAACCCCCGCCCTCAGGTACAGCTTAACAAAAAGAGACCTCACACCCGGCTTCGAGGGCACCCAAGCCCAACTATGAGTGCCTCACTAAAGCTTAATTACCAGGGCGTATTGTACACTGGCCACAAGGCACATAAGGCGCAATATCACCGCCCTACCCAGTCATGAGCTAGAGGACAACTGACAGGGAAACTTGGGTAATCCCGCATATTTAAAAAATAAAATTGTGTAGACTAAGCTAAGTGGCGAAAGTATCCATGTATTGTAAAAATGTTTTACCTGCTGATCACGAATTATGTTATCTTGTTTGCCAATACACGCAAAAATAAAGAATTAAAAAAAAAAAAAAAAAAGGCAGATAATAAAGCTCAGAGTCTGAAGACGCTTTATAGATACACCATCGTTCACCTTATTTAATTTCTCTTTTCTCTCCTTTCTTTAAGTCCGTTCTCTGCTCTCCATCTTTCGTATCCAGCTTCCTTCATTCCCAACCTCCACTGTCCATCTTCAATTCCTCTGTTTAATGTTTTCCACTCATTCCCACCACATGGTCCTCTTTCAATTCCTCTTGTTTTCTTGTGTCATGTCTTTTTGGGGGTCCATTTTTGGGTCGCACTCCCAGAAGTGAGCCCCACACACTTTAAACGGTTAGGGTTTTGGTGCAATAATTTCCATAAATAAGTAAAATTTCTTATCGTTTTACCATAGTAACGGATCTTTCTCTGAGCTCTATTATATTCCGTTCTCTCGACAATCCCATGTGGGTTGGAAAACTGGAACAACATGCGACTCTGTCTGAATATCTAATTACTCCCCATTCGGCCTTCATTTAGCAATAATCTTTGTCAACAGAATTTATGAAATGAAATACTGCGTTGTTTACCAGCCTATGCGAGCTCAATGTGTGATCACATTTAATGTTTGGCATAAATCCCAGAATTGTGTAGATATTCCATTACCTATTATCAAGATTTGGCCAATATTAATTTGTGTTGATGAAACCTTTAACCAAGTTGTACAGTTTGAATCTGCACACCTCCTATTGCCGGGTTATCTGTTCCTATTCCGGTTTATTGGACAGTAACTTTGTAGCCATAAACAGATTGTATTTTAAAATGGTGGAGTATCGGCAAAGGGCCGTATTGCCAGAAAGCTTTGTTGAAAGAATTCAATGCCATATTTTGGACTGTTACCCTAATCTTCTTCTGACTGTAATGGTAACTCTCTGACAAGACTACGGCATCCCAGTCCAACGAAGGGGTAAAACTGGGTGCACTATGACTGTTATTATTAACTTGCTTAGTAGTTTCATTCATATCTTTTCATCAATAAAACTGAATATCCCATCATGTTCCGCTGCATTTCCTATGGAAAACTGTGAGAGGACCAGGATTGGATGATTTAGGCTAATCAAATCCGATGACCAGCTTTTGTTTCACTTTTACAGATAGGTTTCATTTTATGTTTTAGACACTTTTATCTAAATCTTCTATTTGTTTATTTTTCTGCATTGTCTCCATGACAATAGTTATAGTGCTCCTTTTAAATGAGTGAAAAGTGTTCATTATAATTATAATATTTGCGTGGTTAAATAAATGTCATATCAAAAACATCGGTCTTCCGTAAATATTAAAATCCTGCAGGATATCGTCTTGAGCTAGAGGAAACCAGTTTCAATATTCACTATCTTTTTTTTTTTGTTAGTTATATTATATTGGCTGTGGCCACCGGTAACTGGACTGCCCCAGTAACATACGCCTATTACATGTCCTTGAATGTTGCGTACTTGATGTCAATCTGACCTTGGCTTACCTTGAGATCCCGAATATCCAATTTCCATTATTTGTAGATATGAAGCCGCGATCCATTTGGCGACGTTGGTGTGTTGTTAAGGAAGTCATATCATGTTTAAAGTCTTGGTCAGAACATAACCGTTTGTTTCAGTTACAGATAATTATTGGTGGAATCCTTGAAATGGAAATTGAAGCCTATTTGTTAATATGCACTTTGAGAATTTGGCAAAATTACAAGATAATCTCTCACTATTATTCAATTACCTGTGATTCTAAACCAGTCCTTTTATGAAGCGTATTCTTACATCAGCTTCCGAAATCTTGGCGGTTAAGCAAAAAATAAGTTTGTTCTAGAAACAATATTATTGTAGTTTTCTTTATAAATCCCTGCCCACATGTACACCCCATGCACACACCGGTATTCCTAATGCCATAGTGTCCTATTCTGGATTAATTCTAGTGCTGAATAAAGATTTCTGTTTACCCTTTCGCCAGCGCCAAGACACTCTTGATGTTTTTTCCCGTGCCTCCTGCCGCAATGTCATCCAGCTCTTGAGTTGACGGTCCATTCCAATACTGCTTATAGAGAAGCAGCCTGAAATGATGCACGGTGAGCACTGAGGGGCATCCAGTGATTGAAAGCATTGAATTCCGTTTGGTCACATTGTTGAGTTTAACTCTGTTGTTGCTGCAGAAGTGCCTCTAGTGGCCAATAGAGGTATGTTTAAACCTAAAATGTGAAAGTTGCCCTTTATACAATTTGTTTTTATAAAATGACAGGACCATTGCAACCAGACCCCTGCATTGAATTAAATGGTCAGGGTGACCATAGTGATCCTTTAATACTAAACAAATGTCTGTAGACGGGGGGGGGGGGGGGGGGGTTATGGCAATAATGGCAAAGGTATGGTTACCAGAACATCTCTGGTTTGCAGAACCAAAATATGTTTTACCATAACCACTGCAATAATACTGAGCATCACACCAGAGCTAATCTTAAATATCATGGATGCAGATGCAAAAGCCAGAGAGCAATGCGTGCTTCAAGTATACTGAAAATTCAGCAAACAGCAGCATCTTCCACGAACAGCCACGAAAGGTACCATTCATTGCGTTTTCAGGAGTCAGAGGGATAGATTGACGGTTACCTAGCGGATTTTGAACGCCAGAGTGCCCTGCATAAAGTAGCAGAGGAAGACCGGATTCCTATCCTGGCTGGAAAGCTGCTGAAGCCTTCAGAGCCATCCCAGTTAAGGATATTCAGAACTATGAGCGGGTGAAGGAAGCGCTCTTAGCAAGGTATGCAGTAACCCCAGAAGCGTACCGCAGAAAGTTCAAAGAACTGAAAAGGGCTGAACTGAAAAGGGCTGACAAGGACTCTTATACAGAGGGGGCTTGCCGGATACATCGAGCTGCAGTCGAAAAATTTTTTTCGTCTTTTTGCAGCTTGAAGTTAAAGACTGGGTGAGAGACCGCAGACCCCTTACTCTGCCAGAGGCAGCAAGGGTAGCGGATGAGTACACAGATGCCCGCAAACTGGACCGCTCTAAACTCCCAGGACTGATCCACCAGTACCGATAACCGGGGGGGACTATCGCCCTCCTCCACGACGCACTCCGGATGTTTATGTGCCACAACAAAAGACTGTGCCCCGCTACTTTAGGTGCAAACAAATAGGTCACCTAAGGAACAATTGTCCCCTGTAGCCCCACAGACCCATCTGGACCCGGCCAGGGACCACCAATCCCTGGGCCGCTGCCCACTGTGTAGATCACCCCATCGCCCAGACATGGTAAGCTATAGAGCTGAGCCAGGAAGAACCACCGGGGGTGCTTCATGAAGCTGACCCGGTACAGGCAGCCAAAACCAACAATTGGCAGCACCACAGGCAGCTGATTTTGGTTAATGGAAAGACTTTCTGGGGCCTGAGAGACACGGGGGCAACTATTTCTCTTGTGCAGCGACATCTAGTGGGTAACAAGGAATGCCCTGGAAAATCTGTTGCAGTTCAGGTGGCCAGAGGGGCTATATATCAACCTCCTACTGCCCGAGTACACAGTGGTGCGCAGGAGCTGATACTGTGGATGTCGGAGAGATGAAAAACTTGCCAGCTGAAGTTTTGTTAGGGAATGACTTGGGACCCCTAACTTTGGCTTTCATTTCTACGATAAACCATGAAGTGCAAGCCATGACTACCAGAGCCGGGCTATGGATAACCACTCATATTCTGCTGAGGCCCAGGTGACGGATACCCTGATGGGAAGAGGATTTCACCACCAGAGATTCCCCCACCTAGTGCGAGTAGAGCTGCGATAATCCTAAAACGCAGTGAAATAGTGGTTATAGCTGTTCCCTACAAGCATGAGACGAGGCTCTGTGTTGAGGGTAAAACTGGAACTGCTTTAATGGAAGCCACAACGGCCGTTTATGCAAAGGGTTTCTGGTCACACATTCCAGGGGCATTCCCCACTGGACCTGAGAGGGCAAGCAACATAAGCACACACATAATTGTGTGTGTCCAGTACATGCATAATAAAAATACCTCAAAATACATATTTAACATTGAGATACCACTTCAATTTATATATCCCCAGATAGCCTGGATTTGAGCACCCAACACATCCCGAAAGCGCTAAGATCCCACGAACGCAGCCGAAATGCCACCGTGGTATAGTTTCGGGCGCCTGCCCAAAACAGTTCCGTGAAATCAGGCTGTGCAGTCGGCCCAGAAATATAGGGAGAGAGCCATAAAGATCAGGGAGGGTTAGGTGGTGTCACATCCTGTTCTGTTCTGTGGAGGTGTCTGGTCTTGGCTTCTGGTATCCAGTACTCTTTTTACAATTCTTGTTTAGTTTTTCTTGGTTTTTCTGGTTTTCTATTCTGTGTCTGGTTTTCTTTATGCTGGTTTTCTGGGTTCATTCCTGTATTCTGTTCCTGGAATTCCCAGTCTCCTAGATTCCTTTGTTTGTTTTATGTTGCCAAGCCCTTTCCTTTTCCATTAATCCTTTTGTTTCAGTTGGTTCCTGCAGGTAGTTGCTCCATGTTCTCTACCCCTTTCTTTGCAGGGAAGTACTGTGTGTGTTTTATTGTTTTAGTCATGCATATCTAGGCAGTTAGGACCCACCGTACTTGGAGTACTTTGGTGCAGTGGTGGGCTGCATACATCTTGGCCATTTATGTATGTCTAAATCTCAAATGTTTTACATATATAGTATTTAGTTACGTCTCCTCTTGTTTTGCCTTGTATCTCTTGTCTTGTTTTATTTTGTCTTGTATTCCGCTTTCTGTCCTGCTCGGCTTTCTGTCCTGCTCCGGTTCTGGGTTCTTTTAGTCTTGTTTTTTTGTTAGGTACCTGTTCTAGTCTTGCCTTGTTTCGGTACTGGATACATTTCTGCTGCAGAGCATCCCTATCCAGTTCCTGGGAGGTCTGCATATCATCAAGCTCCTGGATCTTGGGATCCGCAGAAGCTGCATCAGGGCCTTGGTATGTGGCCGCACAAATGCTGGTGCTCAACACCAGGGGGCGTGTGGTTACCTTGCACCAAGCCTTGATGGTCCATTTCCACACTGAGACTCCCTCCATCAACATCAGGCACTCATGGGTCCTGGTCTTCTTACCGCCATGACAGGCGGAGAGCAGTTTGTGTGGGATGGTAGCCAGTTATATTGGATTACTGAATCCAAGGTGAAAACCCCTGGGCCCATTCAGAAGCATCAGCTGGTAATTTCCCAGAAATACCGGCTGGAGTTACTGAAAATAGGGCACGACGTACCCTTAGCAGGGCATGTGGGAATACAACGGAAATTCTACCGCATAACCCAGAACTTTTTCTTTCCTGGGATATCAAAGGATGTCCGACAGTACTGTCAGACTTGTGAAGAATGCCAACGGGTAGGCAAAAGTGGGGACCACCCAAAGGCTAAGATGGTCTCTTTGCCCATTATCGAAGAGCCCTTTCGCCAGGTAGCGGTGGACCTGATAGGAACCTTAGCCGAGCCTAGTCGCACAGGTAAGCGATATATACTTACCGTAGTGGATTATGCCAGTCGCTACCCTGATGTTGTGGCAGTATCAAACATCCAGACCGAGACACTGGCTGATGCCCTGGTCGAAATATTCTCCTGAGTAGGATTTCCAAGGTAGATCCTTTCTGACTAGGCTACTCTATTTACTGCTGAGGTAACCCATCAGTTATGGAAAGTCTGTGGAATAAAGCCACTTATGAGCTCCCCTTATCATCCACAGACTAACGGTCTCTGCGAGCGGTTCAATGGAACCCTTAAATAAGTGTTAAGGACATTCACAGCCACTTGCAGAGATTGGGAACGGTTCCTGACACACCTCCTCTTTGCTTATAGGGAGGTGCCACATGAATCAATTGAGTTTTCCCCATGTGAGTTGTTATATGGGCGGCGGGCACGCGCAGGGCCGGCGCGTCCATAAGGCGGCACAGGCGGCCGCCTTAGGGCGCACCGGCTCTGGGGGCGCAAAATTCCAGTGACCGGCAGGAGGGAAGTGCTCCCTCCTGCCTGGTCACCTCCTGGATCCCCGGAGCTGCTGGGAGGCATGCGGCTGAAGTTGATTAGGAGGCGGCGAGGGAGCTCTCTGATCTCTCTGACCGGCTCCCTCGCGCGCCTCTTGCTGATGCCGCGGGAGCCGGAATATGACGTCATATTCCGGCTCCCGCGGCATCAGAAAACAGCCTGCGAGGGAGCCGGTCAGAGAAATCAGAGAGCTCCCTCGCCGCCTCCTAATCAACTTCAGCCGCACGCCTCCCAGCAGCCTCACTGGACCACCAATGAGAGACCCACGCCAGCACTCCAGGTAGGGAGGCTGGGTGGGACATTTAAATGTAATTACTTTATTAATTACTGTGTGTGTGCATGTGAGTGTGAGTGTGTATGTCAGTGTGTATGTGTGTGAGTGAGTGTGTGTGTGTCTGTCAGTGTGTGTGTCTGTCAGTGTGTGTGTAAGTGTGTCTATGAGTTTGTGTGAGTGTGTATGTCAGTGTGTATGTGTGTCTGTGAGTTTGTGTGTGTCTGTCAGTGTGTGTGTGTGTGTGTGTGTGTCTGTGTGTCTGTCAGTATGTGTGTCTGTCAGTGTGTGTGTAAGTGTGTCTATGAGTTTGTGTGTGAGTGAGTGTGTCTGTCGGTGTGTGTGAGTATGTCAGTGTGTGTGTGCGCATGTGAGTATGTGTGTCTGTCAGTGTGTGTGTGTTCGAGTATGTGTCTGTGAGTTTGTGTGTGTGTGAGTATGTATTTTTCTGTATGCCTGTCTGTATGTATGTGTCTGTATGACGTTATGTCTCTGTATGCATGCATGTATCTGTATGTGTGTATGTCTTTGTATGCCTGTATGTATGTATGTATGTGTCTGCATGCCTGTATGTCTCTGTATGTATGTTTCTTTATGCCTGTATGTCTGTATGTATGTGCCTGAACGTCTTTATATGTATGTTTCTGTATGCCGGTCTGTATGTAGGTGTCTGTATGACGGTATGCCTCTGTATACATGTATGTCTTTATATGCCTGCATGTCTCTGTATGCATGTATGTCTCTGCTTGTATGTCTCTGACTGTATGTGTCTGTATGTCTCTGTATGATTATTGCTGTCTTTGTATGACAGTGTACCTGTATGACTTTGACTGTGTGACTGAAAAATGATGCCTGTGTGCCTGTGGCTTGGGAGGAAAGACACACAGGTGAAGATGCATTTTTTTTTTTTAATGAGGGTTGGGGGCGCCAAAATGCATCTTCGCCTGTGTAACTAAAAATCCTAGCACCGGCCCTGGGCGCGCGGACCCCTAGACCTTATAAAAGAGCATTGGGAAGGGGAGACAGAGATAGCAGGGACGCCGATTGTACCATACGTGCTGGAGCTGAGGGACCAAATGGAGGCATTGGCCCAGACGATACGCGAGACCCTCCAGGCAGATCAACAGCGCCAGCGAGTATGGTATGACCAGGGAGCCAGGCACCGTAGTTTTCAGGTCGGACAAAAAGTTATGGTACTTATGCCAGTCCAACATGATAAACTACAGGTGGCCTGGCAGGGACCTTACAAAGTGATTGGGTAGGTATGTGACACCACATACACTGAAGCCAGTAGTGAGAACGAGGAGGTGGAATGGACGTTTCACATTAACATGTTCAAGGAATACAAAGGCAGGGAGGAAGAAGTAGCTGCAGTGTGTGCCCCAGCATCAGAGGATCCTGATGCTCTATTATTACCCGACTTGTTAGGAGGTGACCCTCGAGAAGGGGCTATAGGGGTGGTACAGCTAGGGGATCGTCTGGGAACACAGCAACGGGCCCAAGTGATCCAACTGCTGGAAGCCAAACAGGCAACCTTCTCCCAAGAGCCAGGATACACTACCCTAGCTACCCACAAGGTAGACAACCCAGGCCCCATTGAGACATCCCCCATACCGCATCCCCGAGGCAGTCCAGGAAGGAATGCAGAAAGAAATAAATGAAATGATCCGCTTATGGGTCATCAGTTAATTGGGGTTTGCGGATTCGAGGTTAGGTTATTCAGACTTTAAAGAGACATGCTGTCTGGATTCTATGTCGCTGGTGTTTGCAGTCAGGCTATATGATACTTAAAGCGCGTTAATCTCCATTCTCGTAACGTTTATGAGCATCTCAGTAATGGTAGGATTAGGGATTCACTATATTCTACCAAATTATATCACAAAGTAAAGTTTTTTGCATAAATTTGGTATGGTAGGGAAAAGATGAGGACTCAAAGGATTACCAGAGATATCCTTCAATCTCCACACGAGCAGCCTTTAAATATTCATCACCTACAACGGTTCTTGTAGCGTATTCATTAAATCACAAACTGTGACTAATTCACAAGGAAATTGCACATTTGAAGCCAAAATAACATTAGTAAAAATCTCCAACTAAGCCCCTTTTCTCTAATTTAGCCATTTTGAAAGGACAACTGTCACCTTAGAAACTATTTTTAATATGATAAACCTTTCATCAAGTAATAAAAGGAAAACTATATTATTAAAATGAAGGATATGTAAAAGAAAACTCATCCCTCCCTTTAGTGTATGACAGAATCATTCAGCTATATACATACACAAAGCAGGGAAGACCATAGAGACTATCTATAGAGACCATAGAGACTAACTAACCATAAAGGCCATAGAGACAATAGAGCCTAACCATAAACTTTAGAGCCTCACCACAGAGACTAACTGTAGATACTATAAAGACTACCCGTAGAGACTAACCATAGAGACTGTAGAGACTACCTGTAGAGACTATAGAGCCTACCCGCAGAGACTATAGAGCCTACCCATAGAGCCTACCCATAGAGACTAAGGTGCATGTATATTGTACATGGCTGAAGGATTCTGTCATATACTAAAGGTAGGGATGAGTGTTCCTTATTTTTTACATATACTTCTTTTAAAAATGTATTTGCTTTGGGTTCTTGATGAGAGGATTATTACACTAAAAATATTTTTGAGGTGACTGTTGTGCTTTAAAATTGCGAAAGCCCTTGGTAACCTTTCCACAACCATCAGTTCAATGAACATACTCCATATAATTATACATATTAGGAATTAACATTTTGTGAAAGCCAAGTAATGCAACCAAGCCTGTCAAGCTCTGTTTGTTGTTGTCTATTCTCTGCACAATATTTTAGACAAGCTGTTTAGAGAGCTTTTAAACACATGGTTAGAATAATTCATATTAAATGCCTATATCTGTGGGATTTACACAATTTGTATGAAGTGCTTTAGAAGACATGGATGACATGTACTTGTCTTTCACAAAAACATTACTAAATCACCTTAAACTGTTACCAGATAATATCCTAAATCAAAGATGTATTTACCGGTCAGTGTTATAAGACTTAGCCCTAGTTAAACATATAATAGTATCATGATTTGTATACTGAGCGCTTCATGTATCTGGTAGAGCAGCCTTCAAACTCTCTCCATGTATGTCAGACTTGTGGTGAACGTACCACTGAAACCATGGCCCCTTACTACGCCTATGGCAAGAGTTCCCTTCTCTGGTGCCCTATCAGGAGGGAGTTCTTCCAGCTATTTCAGCTATAAGCAAGAACTGTGAGTCAAAGTAATTAGCAAGCACTTTGATAAAGACTATTGTCGAAACGCGTCAGTGTGGTGGTGCATTAGAGATCATTTGTTATTTTATGGATTTTATATTTATATGAATTTAATTAAAGTTTGCCCTGGCTACCTTTATTAATATCCTTCAAAGACTGGTGTTTATCGAAAACCGGAGGAAGAATTGCAGTATCCAGTGGAGCAATTTCCAACATCGGATCCCAGAAACCATTTGTGTATATCCCAAGGCGCTTATATTCTGAGCCTACTTCAAACGGCTCAGTACCACGTGAGTGGGAACCTTTGGGTCTTTTTATTTGTTTTAATTATCCATATAGGCAGGGCCGGATTTTCCTATAGGCTAACTAGGCTTCAGCCTAGGGCCTCAAGATCAAGAGGGGCCTACATTCAAATTGTTAGAAAAATTAAAATTA
This sequence comes from Pelobates fuscus, assembly GCF_036172605.1. Classification (NCBI taxonomy): domain Eukaryota; kingdom Metazoa; phylum Chordata; class Amphibia; order Anura; family Pelobatidae; genus Pelobates; species Pelobates fuscus. Next base: position 3,848,365 of record NC_086329.1, read on the forward strand.
CACTATTCTAAAAACAGTGAACACTAAAACACTGAACCGAGAATAAGGAGAAATTCTACGCATATGATATGACCAGTGGCGTACTAAGGGGGGGGGAGGGGGCGGTCCGCCCCGGTTGCCACTTACTATGGGGTTGCCCGGGGCAGACTGCAATGCCCCTCCTGCTGCGATCGCCGAGACCGGCGGTCTGCAGCTCCGCATTGTGCAGAACTGCAGACCATGGATCTTGCGTGCACTGCCCAATCAGAGCGTTGCCGCAGGTTACCACGGCAACGCTCTGATTGGGTCTCGCGAGATCCATGGTCTGCAGCTCTGCGGAGCTACAGACCGGAAATGAGGGCCACCGGACCACCAGGGACCCCACCGGACCACCAGGCTGCCCCCACTGGACCACCAGGGATTTAAGGTAATTTTTTTAGTCACACCCCCCTCTCCTCATCGCCCCTCCCTTTCACAATCACCCCCTCTCCTCATCGCCCCCCTCCCTCTCACAATCACCCCCTCTCCTCATCGCCCCCCTCCCTCTCACAATCACCCCCTCTCCTCATCGCCCCCCTCCCTCTCACAATCACCCCCCTCTCCTCATCGCCCCCCACCCTCTCACAATCCCCCCCCTCATCTCAACTTTTTTTTTATTTATTATCCGTGCCACATTTTTTATAAAGGTTAGTACCAATCACAACATGTTTCATTTAACATATTGATATATATCACAGTAATGATGTATTTTATTGTCTCTCATGTAATTTACAAACTTAAAAATGGGAGGTGAAAGGGCCTCACAGCCTAGGGCTCTTTTCATCGGAATCCGGCCCTGCATATAGGTTATACTATGATCTGTTATTTTTTGTTCTTTTAGATTGTACCCTGGCATATGGTAACCTGCATGTGTGTTATTTTACATGTTTTTGTGTGCTCTCCCCTAACTATTTATTCACTTTTAGCAAGGTCTATAGTACAAGAAGTAGCATTTGTTACATCTTAGAAAACAAAATGTATAAAGAAAAGGGAAAATATAGAACTGATACAATTCAAACAGATACAAGATTTATAGCTTAAATAGCATACTTTGTATATGCATTTTTTATTTAGTGTAATTCTTTAATAATTCCTTTTTGCAATATGATTGCTGCATACTGGGTATCCAATTCACCTGTACAGAAGTAATTAACGATAATCAAAATCAGCAATCTATGTAAGAAAATCCTTCTCACCACTCGATATTCATCAACGTTGCCTGAGGAAGTAAGCGCAGACTTACGAAACGCGTAGGATTTGAATGCACACTTAATTACGATCTCACACGGAGATACCCAGTGAGCCACCGTACTCAGGTTAGCCGCTCGATCACGCTCGAGCACGCTCAATCGCGGTGATATTTAGACGAAGGGAGGATCTCTCTCACAGCTCGTGGACCGGTACACCAGCAACTCCACAGCATTTATACCATCCTTCACAGAGGAATTCCCTGTACATACTACAACCATCTGTATGTATATACGCCAGCTGATGTAGTGGATGTTTGGTCCAGTCCCAGAAGCCATATATTCACACACCAGGCTTTCTACCCACATATCCACAGAAGCACCTAAGACCAACGGAGCTATTGGGTGCTTAGCCCTTTTTCTCTTATAAAGGTTGGACTTTTATTTAATTTAACTTTTATCTATTTTTTCCAATCTTTTAAGAATATAAGTGAATTCTATCATTACAATACCAGCTATTTACCTTTTTAAATAATGTTTCATTAAGTAATTTTAAATTTTTTACATAATTATCTTCGTGATCAAATAAGTTTTAAATTGTATTTGTAAGAAGTTTACTGTGACAGACCCATCTGTATAACTATTATTGCTGGTTCGTCTAGTTTGCCTTCCTTTCGTGGAATTGCCCGTTCGTATACTCTTATTCGTATGTTTGACTTTTTACCAAATGAACTTGCCGAACGGACGGCCACCCAGAAGAGAAGTGTGCTGCTGGTTAACCTCTTGATCCCAATTAGAACGTTGTGGTTAACCGCAGACACCTCTTAATTAGAACCGAAGGCAGGGTGGTCGTCGTTCGTATGTCGACCACGAGGCAGCGGCCATTTTAAACCATGCGAAAGACCAGCGGTGTTCGGCGCAGATCCTATGGAACTAAAAACTGACACTTTTTCTGCCGAACACCGCTGAAACCACAGACCACCCTTTCTGTGTCGACAAGGCATGCAACCACCGGCCGTTCGGGAGTTTGGATTACACAAATGTACTTAACACAGATAGCCATCCCATGGAGTCAATCGCATACCGAAAGACTGTAAAAGACTTTGACTCCATGACGATTGAACTGTGCTTATGGGATCTGAGCGCTATTCGCTAAGAATATGCACTCAGATCCAGGCTATCTGGGGATACGTTGCACAAATGTAAAATGTTCGGTAGTTGTATAATTATTTATTTTTATGTGGTTTTTGTGTGGCGATTTGCCTCGGTCCGGGAGATAATTGAATTACTTCTCAATTATCTCCAGGGCAGAGGGGAGGAAACCGGGGTGCATTATGGGAATATTCTGTGCCTGTATGTCTCAAAGTGCCATATGTCTGTCTGTCATTACAGTCTCCCATTTGGTCCCCTAGGGGAGTGTCCACCAAGTGGGAGACCGGCATAAATACGGGCGGGTAGCCCACAGTAAAGCCAGTTCTTGTTTTACCCTCAATGCGGAGCTTGGTCTTGTTATTGGAGGGGGGATTTACTACACACGGTTAGTGACTGATTGCTGGAACCGTAAGCCGCTTGGAGGATATATTTGCTTGGCTGTTAGCCGCGATTCGTGGATATATTGTTCGGGAGTTTGGAGTATCCGTACGGGTCCTGGTCGGGAGATTGGTGCATTCCCCTGGTTGCAGTTCGTATGGTTGGAGTATATACGAATGGAGCTTGCATTATTGCGAAAAGGGAAGCTTAACTGAACGGCGGTTTCACTCCCTTGTGCTAGGGGGGGTCTTAACATTTACGTTTGCGCTTTATCTTCTATTTACTATTGGTTATATGTTTTAAAGAGAGCGTTTGGGATACTACCTCATAAGGAAGCCGCACTCTATAATCTTCACACATCCTACTTTGGCTACACTTTAATCAACATCAATAGAGAGAATATCTTTAAAAACATTTTTAAAAAATACAAAATTTCCATTTTGGGCAGTATATCTGTTTGCATAGTTTATCTATATACCTGCGAATCCACATTCTCCAGTTATCTTTGATATCTTTTGCTTTATAAATACTACTACTAATAATAATAATAATCATAAATGTGTTTTGTTGTTTTTCAAAACATTATAATATAAAAAAATTATATAAAAAAAATATAAATATATTTTTTTCAACTATTAAATCATTTTAGAAAGCGTATCAAGACCCTTATCTGAAATGTGAGTTATTGGTTTTTCTTTCTTTACAATTTTTTTTTTTTTTTTAACACAAACATTTTTGGAAGCTCTGTATAATTAAATGTGATTTTTTAGATAAATTGTATAATGAGCCATTACATGCTATCAAACAAGGACATAAGTATATATTACTATAGAACACGCTACGGCCCTGCTCTGAGGAAATGACACTTCAGAGATTTTAATAGCGCACATGGCTTGTAAGATGATTACTAGCATATAGAACCATATGGTAAATCTCGGCGCGTTTTGATCTTACATCTCACAGCGTACGTCCCTTGTGAGTTTCATCCAGTCTGGTTTGTGCTTTATAAAATGTGTTCAATTCTGGAATTTGAGGTTTACTAGATGTGGGCATGTTTGGTTTTTCCTCCCAGCAGGAGCCTATTAACGGCAGACTTCGTGCCGAATACTGTGATTTAATGTCTCTTGCCTGGGCTACAAAAGTGTCCGTTTAGAAAACCATAAAAACAGAAAATAAAAAGCGGTTGGGATTTACATGCAAAGCAGTAAGTAATACAATTAGTAATTATTGAAATGTGGACTGTGTACCGCTACTCCCTCACAGCACATGATAAATATATTCAAAAATCTAAAGAATGGCTGAATAAATGCAATGAATGTAAAATAGCGGTCAGCGGATGCACACAATGACTAGAACCCTCATATGATAAAAAAGAATTGTCAGTCCTTCTCAGTGACTCAGACTGGACCAGATGCGTTTCCTTTGGGAGAAATATTCTCAATTTTTTACTTTGGAACTATTTCGGATTTCCGTATGTTCGTTCGCCCTGTTATATGAAGAGTCCGTCCTAATTATCTATTTATTGGGAGGTACAGTGACAAGTCATCACAAGCAAATTTATCAGCCAACACCGTTTTAGAAAGTTTATGAAGCTTACTAAAGGTCAGTGAGGGAGCACACTACATTGCCCAAATACCCCCAAAAAAATATATACCTAAAAAAAAGTCACTTTCAAGTATTGGGTTATATCGAAAAACAGCTTGTAAAACCTACAGATCTCTTGTCTGCCGGCTTTACAGTCGCTGTCCTTCTATCCCCGCCCAGACTTTCTGTGACTGTCCAATCACAGACTTCCCAATGCAGCTCAATGAGAAGTCTTTGCAAGCCCTCCCCTTCTAACCCCGCCCAGACTTTCTGTGACTGTCCAATCACAGGCTTCCCAATGCAGCTCAATGAGAAGTCTTTGCAAGGCAGGTGCTCTGGGCAATTGCTGCCTCTTGAGTTTATTATCACTGAGCTAACCAAACCAGGAAGTAACAGGACTGGTTCTCTGATTGACAGCAAGGGGAGGGTGAAGACGAGGTTAATTTATAAAAGTACCAATTTCTATTTTTTTTTTTAAAATTACATGAGGACACAGTCTTTCATCATTTTAGCAGTTCAGCAAGGTTTATGTGTTTAGGGCATTCCTTTAATGGGATATCGGGAGCTGAAAACATGTATACAAAGAGTACGACAAATCCTGAACTAGATATGGGATCAAGCCAGGGACGGATTAACATAGGGGCTGATGGAGCTGCAGCTCCAGGTCCATGCCCATAGAATAGGCCCATTGCTAAAAATAAATAAATAATAATAATATTTTATTTTCTTCACATGGGGAAGCAAAAACGTGGACTGGCTGACATTGAAATTAGTTAAGGTAAAGCCGACTTTGAGGACTATGCAAATGCGAATGCTGCTTCAGTCTCTCTAACAGTGTGGCATGGTCCCTTTCTTCTACACTCACTGTCCCAGACTGTATAACAGGAGCTCTGCCTGCTAGTAAGAAGGTAAGGAGAGGAGTGGACCAGCAAGTGCTAGGGGACAGTCCTTAGAAAGCATGGAGCGAGAGCATCATTAGATGCATTAATACCAAGCTAAGGGTGCTGTCTGCATAGTATGCCTTTGGTTGGTCAGCCTGCATGATTGGCAGGCAGCCTAACATGTATTCACACCAGACTGACCTTCTAATTCTTCAGGCAGATTTTTTGGGGGCATGTTTGCTCCTTTGGGTGTGTGCCAAACAGAACCTCACCACGGGCTCCTGGAGGAGGCTGCTTCCCAGCCTCCTGCCTCAGGACTATGGGCCCTGCAATATACCTTGCCCAACGCACTTTAAAAGGCTCAGTTCATGTGATATATGTACTTTTGTACTCCAGAAAGATAGACTGACCGTTAGCCCTGATTCCCTGGAACTGTTTTGGATTAGGACCATGTGCGCAGTCGGTCAAAATTATGATTTCCATGGAAATCCCGAACCCTTGAACTGATCTGGGTGATTTTTGGATATGTTGGTCCCCCAGATCGGGGCTATCAGGGGATATCCATGTGTTTTGGGGGTACTTTCTGGTTATTGTAAAATACATGTTTTCTGTGCCTTGAGAGAATTGAGTTTAGTACAGGGAGGGATTGACCTAATTTGTGTGGGAGTGTCCTGGACCTGAGAGCCAATGTAATTACAGTGTGTACTTTGTCATAGTCCCCTCTCAGGTCCAGTGGGGAATGCCCCCGAATATGTTATGGAAAACCCCTTGCATAGGGACCTGCATATAAGGCCAGTTGGGCTGCCATTAGACAGTTCCTCTTCACCCTCAACATAGAGTCTCATCTCATGTGTGGAGGGAATAGCTATATTCACTCTGGGGATTGCTATAATCAATCACTATACTCCCTTGGATTATAATCACTTGCTCTTGTAACAGCTATCCTGCTATATTCTCTGGAGAAGGAGAGGTCTACCCACTGGAAGCTGGATCCTGGTCTTGGGTCCAGAGTGGGTGGAGGACAGCTGGCTGCGGGGTTTACAGTGGTTATGGTGTCTGGTGGAGTGCTTGGAGTACTTGGTGAGTACTGGGAAGCATTGATTGGCGGAGGCACCCAGTTAGGGTGCCAGGCGGTCCGCCACACGGTGGGTCTCGTTCCGTGATTTGCGTTGGTGGCCCACCCTTTTACCTCGCCCACCGCTTTTAGGGGGTATGGATTTACTTGAAAGATGAAAGTGAGAGATTAGCATGGGGTATGTGTTTTCTTAAAGTTTTATATCCTGTTGGTTTCCCTCCAGCACCACCTCCACCAGATACATGACGCTTGGGAGGTATGACTGTTTGTGTTTTCTGTCGATACGATTCTATAATTATGCCCGTCATAATTGTCAGCACCAGGCCCAATGGGCTCTTAATCTGGTCTTGGATCAAGCTGTTATACAGGTCATCTAAAATGTATATTATTGGGTGAAAGGATACCTCGTAATAAAGCACACGTAAAGAGCCTGAGAAAACAGGAGTAAATATCAACAGCAAGTAACAGAGGGCAAAAAACTCCTATATTTTAGTATTTTAAGTTGACTTTTTTCAGTATTGGAGCCTACTTTTCAGTTGAGATATATACAATGCTTTGGAGTGAACTTTTTTTTACCCCCGTTCTTGTTTTCCAAGTCTATCTTAAATTTCTATGAAGGGTTTTTGATTGCGAAGTGAGGAACCACACAGATACAATGTCTGTCTGGCATCAAAGCACAGTGAACGTGCGCTAAAATATTATGCAAAACACGCAGTTAATTCACAATAAAATAATCGAAATCTGTAAATACACCAATCGATACCCAGCAAGGCTGACTTACTCATGTCTGGAGTCCAAGGAAGAATTTTTGGAGAAACCAGTGGAACATTCTACTCCCACGGTGTGAAAACCTCAGAAAACAGAATTGTAATCAAACGTTGGTGCTTTTTATTTACTGCTCAATGCTCCAGCTGGGACTGAAACCAGAGAGAAACATTAAAAACACAATCCACACGACGCCATTCATTCCATTCACAGACTTGGTTCCTTCAATTAACTGTCAGATCGTTTGAGATCCCAGCTCTTATTAGTAATCGATCATTGGAAAACAATGAGTAATGATAGATTAGGATTCAAGGTAAATCCTCTCCGGGATCACTGTCTGAATTCTGGACCTTATAAACACGGGCTTGTTTACGAGTCTTCATTATAGACAATTCTGTGACTGTACTTCACAGGCACTGCTGATATTTAATACTTTACACTTTATGTGGAAACTTGCAGATTTTTTGTACCGTCCACAAGGATTATTAGACATCTGGGATATTTGTTATGGTAACCACAGTCCTTCCAATGTGGTCAATGGATTATATGTGTCCTCTTTCCCAGGACGTCTCACCTGTTCTTGCTCGTTCATTCCCCCCCTGGCATGAAACAAAACAATGTTAGAGACTTAAAGCTATTTCGAAGGCTTAGAGTAGGTTAAGTATACACCGTGCCAACTGCAACCCCTAAAACCAAATCACTCCATCTGCACAATCGAGCACGGGAAGCCCAGCTGTATGCCTTGACGACGAACTGCAGCTCTCCATTGTGCCCAGTACACACGAGTGTCCCATCACCCATGCAATCCAACCTGCGGAAGAAAAACACGTTATCCACACAGAACAACGATCACCATTTCAACCAGACTTAAACTGGTTGGTTGGGCCTCACCTATGACCTGAATTTTACAGATTCCCACCTCTCGATCTACTTGACCAGTTCAACCCAAACCCAACCGAGCTGCCTCCATTGCAGCCCCAATCCTGAAAGAGGTGTGCCGAACTATAACGGACCCAGGCCCACACGTCCCAAGGCCAATCGAAAAACCCTAAGGAACTGAACTGTGGACACCGAAGAACCATCGGCTTGTAATAAAAATGAACCTCCTCTTCCAGCACGAACGCCACTGGACAGGCCCATACCTGGCACAGAAAACAGCGTCAGTGCTTCCCTACCCGAATACGTTGGTTTTGAAACGGTGGAGATGTCACCCAATTCTGCCACAGTTCCACGTCCGGACACTGTAACACACCTCCTCCCCAATGGTTGCTGCTCCCCAACTCACTTATCCCCAACACCCCGAAAAAACGCCCAACTAAACACCTCGGAAAACAGCACAACCTCCCATTCCGTACAAATAATCTCTGGCAGCACGCCAAGTGAGCCTCGCAGAATTGTGAAAGATACCGGCCTGCGCGAATTCCGCGATGACCTGCCTGTCCTAGCCGGACGCACTAGGAAATGCTTGGTTAATTCTTCCCACCCATTAAGCATAAATAAAACACCAACGTCTTGTCTACTCGTGCGCACACCATTGTGGCATCCCATTTGTGCCAAACCTTGACATAAGCCGCACATGTGGACGGCGTCAACTACCCCCTTTATCAGTCCGCCAAGCAAGAGGTCCCGAGCTGCCACTTTCCAATGGGCAATACACTCCATCCTCCTGCGCACCCGGGACTGCTGCCACGTTCACCACCTTAAATTGCATGCATGAGAGAACAAGGTGGTGAAGGAGCCAAATAACAGGGATAGAAGGAGCAGAGAAACCATTAACCTCCTGTTATCGGTACAAAGATAACTTTCATGTCCCTCATTTGTTGTCCCCTCAATGCCAGTGCCACCACTAAAGGAAAGCGTTCCAGAAACGCCAGGTTGCAAATGAGCGGGCTGACCTTCCCCTCATTTGGCCAGGGCCAGGAAAAATTGAGCTGGCCCACCAATGACTGACATGCCTGCAAAGTAACCTTCTTAGCTTCCCGGACCACCGCCACCACCTGCCGCAGTGCCCGTAAATTGTTCTCCAGCAACAGACAGTCTCTCCGTCCCGAATCTATCTCCAAGCCCAGGAATTACAAGCAATTTGTCGGCCCCACCGTCCTGTCGCCCGCCAACGGTATTCCGGAGACATTATCGACCCAATCCAACGTTCTCAACCCTATCCGGCGCACCACCAAACCCACTAGCCCAACACAGAGGAATCATCTAGATATTGGACCAGGAATCTAGTGTCCGCCCCGTATTTGACCCCCACTCCAGAAAAGTACTGAACTTTTTGAGGTACGCACATGAAATGGAAAAACCCCTCAGCAACACCGATCGACAAAATACTGCCCCTTAAAAGAACAGCCCAGTAAACGATGACAGTCTTGGTGAATGGGCAGTAATCATAACGCCACTTCCACGTCCGCCATAGCCATCAACACCACCTTGTCCGCACGCCGAACCAACTCGACTGCTTGGATGAATGATGCAAACGACACCGAGCCTAGAAACCTGTCAATATCATCAGTCTCGAAGATCCATTTGGATACGATAAATGAGGAATAAACCCGTACACACCAGGCTCCCGCTAGGCACAACCCCCCACCGGTGACAGCACAGCATCCTCCTAGTTAGCATGGCTGCTTAGCCACGGCAACATCACGTCAACTTTCACTGGCGATTGCCCCAGTAGCAAGGGCACACCTGGCATCCCTCCCATGGAGGAGGACTTACCCGTCTTGGAGCAGTTGTTGTACCTATCCACGCCTCCAGCCCGGAACACTCCTGTTTCCCGGATTGACCAAAAGCCAGTGCCGAAACAGTTTGTCGTACCGCCACTACGCCAAGCTCCTGTATGTGCGGTTCGCCTCCCAGATCCCCATCCAAGTAACAGAACAACTGCGAGCACCGTTCAGGGGATTACTTCCCCACAATGCTCCCCAGAGTACCACAAGCCCTCAACCAATTTCCGAAAGTTTTGGGTATTTGCCGATAGCGGTGCCTTTTCCCATCTTCCTCCTTCCTGGCATTTTTCCAATCCTTCTCCATCAATGCTATGTATTCGTCCAGAGGAGGAAGTGTAAAGATCTCCGGAAATTCCCCTTTCCATATCCTCGCCCTCACCTCACCTGGTTTAAGCTCGCCTCCCAACAGCCCCGAAAAGTATACCTATACATTCTGCCTAGCTGTGAGATGTGGGATGTCCCCAACTAGTTCTGCCCTCTCTCCTGCCTACTAACTAGAAACCTTTCTCCCCCCCCCTCCGAAACCCCGCTCCATGAATCCAGAAAAGACTGTAGACCCTCTAAAAGGTCCCTGGAAGGATTAGCAGAAGACAATTCCCCGTCCGAACCTCTTGCTGCTGAAGGCCATGAGGCTGTGTCCCTTCTGAGGTCGTCCAAGCCCGGGTGCGATGGCGCCTCCAGCTGTAGGTCCGCTTCCAGAGGCCTCACCCGGACCGTGGGCGACAGTTTTGGTGACCTGGAACAAGAAAAACTCTGGGCAGGCCGTTCGAGTCCTGGCTGCCATACACTCCCGCTGAGATCTGGGAAGAGACTTATCCCCTTTGCGCCTGGCCTCCTGATCCCTGCGGCCTTGCCCGTTTACCGCCATCTGTTCCTCATAGTCCCCTGAGAGCCCCAGCTAGAGGAGCTTAATCTGCTGCTGTTCCTACATTCCGTTCTCCTAACGGGGGATCCCACATTAAGCCTCGGACAGCTCCCGCCGTGCTGGCCTGCATGCCTGCTATGGCCACACCGGGATCTATAGTGTGGCCCCTGTCACCAAGCACCCCGATGGGGCCTGACATGATAGTCCTGAGTGCGGCACTCCGTGCCCACCTGTGATGCGGATCTAATGGGTGTGGAGGCCCGCCAGCCCATTTCCCACTCAGGTCCCCCTCATTGGGCCTCCTCAACCCATGCTAGGCGATCTGGACCCAACCTGCGAGGCGATCCCTTGAACACGCTCCGCTCCCACGACTGGCTCGGAGAAGCCAATCAATGCTCACCAGCCCTTGGGGACCTGTCGTTGCCTGTGACTGCTCCCCCCCCCCCAATCCGGTCTTGGCAGCACTCCCAGCGTAGTCCTGGCCAGCCAGTCCACTGTCAAGGAAACCTCCTTCTGCATGGCAACAGACTTGCTCACCATTTTATCTGAACCAGAGGCACCTTCAGCTGTCCTGAGTTGGCGGGCCGAACGTTCGGCAGTTTCCGCAACATGTATGGGATGGTACATGCATACCTGTTCGTGGCCCGAATGTTCGGCAGGTTCCAGTTCACAGCCCGTACGTTCTGTAGTTTCCCGTTCGTGGCTTGAACGTTCTGTAATTTCCACACGTTCAGTAGATTTGCTGGTTGACTGCACCAATTCACGGCCCGAACGGCCTCACACAGCCGTGTTCGTGGGAACCACCACCTTGGTCGTGCGGCTGCACTCTGACGCTGTCCTTGTCCCCTTCAGTAACTGGGGATTGGTGGGTGGGAGGGAGAGGGACCCTCCAGTGCCAGGAAAACGGATTGTTTTGCTGGCACTGGAGTTTCCCTTTAAAGGATCTTAACATGTATAGCTTGGAGGAAAGACGAGACTGGGGATATGATAGAAACATTTAAATACATCAAGGGAATCAACACAGTAAAGGAGGAGACCATATTTAAAAGAAGAAAACTACCACAACAAGAGGACATAGTCTTAAATTAGAGGGACAAAGGTTTAAAAATAATATCAGGAAGTATTACTTTACTGAGAGGGTAGTGGATGCATGGAATAGCCTTCCAGCTGAAGTGGTAGAGGTTAACACAGTAAAGGAGTTTAAGCATGCGTGGGATAGGCATAAGGTATTTAGAAAATTGGGCAGACTAGATGGGCCGAATGGTTCTTATCTGCCGTCACATTCTATGTTTCTAACAAGCAAATGAAAGACCTTGGTGCTGCTGAATGAGATGCTATATAACTCCAAACTTTGGGTTCTGTCTTCAGAAAAGCAAAAGATGGCAGGTTCGTTATTAAAGGAAAGCTGCAAATGAGCTGTGTTTTTGTGGATATAGACACTTTTTACAGATAATCCTTTCCAGTGGACTGTAAACTCTGGTGCTTTTTTGTTAATCTACTTAAACTCGAATTAGGAAGAAAGGAGTGCATAAAGGCAATAGCAGTATTAAATGTGTAGATATTTTTGGGGTATATGTAGGGTTCCAGTGATGATCACGTAGTAAAGCAATGTCCAGCAGTGTTAGCTGTCCGTTGCTGGTGATGAGCCGTGCTATGTATTAACACATCTAATATCTCCGTGGAGAAGCTCAAATTGATCCGTTAAAGGTGAGAAAACTCACACTGTGAATCAGATGCTTTTTGTGAGCAGACATAAGTGTTGGGAGACAAAAAATGTGAATTAAAGCTGATCTTTTTATTATCTACACAATAACCTGTACTCTAGAACAGGTGAAGCCAACCTTCAACACTTCAGATGTTGTGGACAACATCTCCCCTAATGCTTTGCCAGCATTATGGCTGTAAGAGCATTATTGGAGATGTAGTCCATAATATGCAGAGTGTTGAAGGTTTCCTACCCTTGCCCTAGGACATATATAAATGCAGATTTACTAAGAGAAGGGTTCTAGAAGATAGTCTAGTTTGACCTAGTGAATGAATAGAATGTCCTGGGGAACACCAGGAGCAGTGATTGAATAGAATGTCCCGGGCAACACCAGGAATAGTGATTGAATAGAATGTGCTGGGGAACACCAGGAGCAGTGATTGAATAGAATGTCCCGGGGAACACCAGGATTAGTGATTGAATAGAATGTGCTGGAGAACACCAGGAATGGTGATTGAATAGAATAACCTGGGGAACATCAAGAACGGTGATTGAATGGAATGTCCTGGGGAACACCATGAGTACTGATTGAATGGAATGTCCTTGGAGACATCAGGAATGGTGATTGAATGGAATGCCTGGAAAATGCCAAGAACGGTGATGGAATGTCCTTGAAAACATCAGGAACGATCATTGGATGGAATGTCATTGGAAACCTCAGGACTGGTGATTAATTGGAATACCTGAGATACATCAGGAACTGTGATTGAATGGAATGTCCTAGGAAACACCAGGAATGGTGATTGAATAGAAAGTCCTGGTAAACCTCAAGAATGGCTTTTGATGTGTCCAGGCCTGATTGCCCCCTCACTGGGGAACCTGCAAGAATTCTCCCGTCTATAGAAACTAGTGGATCAGAAGTTGCTAGACTGGTTTGACCTAATGATCAGGTAGAAAGATGTAGAAAGTGCTGGAAATTTCTGATGTGTCCAGAGTATACTATATCTCTATTCCCAACACTTGAGGAAATTAACACACACACACACAAAGAAACACAGCATAAAATCATTTTCGACAAAACTTGTGAAAACTTGAGAAATGTGAAAAAACTATGACCAATTACTCTTCAGACTGAGAACCTATGACCAACTACTGAGCGGTCTATAAGCTCTGTGTCTAAATTCTTCTTTGCACTGTAAGAGTCCAAGACCAAACACACTTTTCACTTTGAGAGGCTCGAGCACCTGTTTGGTTGTTCTGTCCTCTAATAGTCTGAATGAAGTGACTACAGGTGTTTGGAGGGAGAGCTCTTTTTACCCAATCAAAGAACCAAGAAATTTTTTCCTTTAAATATCCCTGCACACGTTAAAGAGCGGCATATTTAGTGATGGATCCCACAAGCACCGAGTTCCACTATTTATATTAACATAATTTTGGTACATTTACATAAAGAGTTGAACCAGTAATGTCATCTGTCCATATTCTAAATAATTAAGAGCAAGGATCTTCATGTACCACAAAAATAGCCAGCATCTCAGGAAACAGTTGTTTACGTGTTGCGTATTTGGCCATGAGAAAAACGCGGAAGTCACAAATTACAGTTGAACAGCTGCTACAAATTGTGTAAATCAGAACTATTCCACCATGACCTGAGCTTCGTTTTGAAGTAAAGTACAATAACGAATGCAGGAAAAGTTTCCAATCTGCTGTCTACAGTCCAATAATCTAATCGCTATAAAATATTATTTTTGTGGTAATAAAAACAGAAATAGCCGCTTTGTGTGTGGCGTACATCAGAAAGGACAACATGTGTTTCTCTTCATTAATTATGTTTTGTCAGAAAAATATCCAGAGCCACCACAGATCCCTCAAGACCACCACTGAGGCCCACGTGGAGCAACATGTGAGTCTTTAAGCCAATGTAGAAGCAGGATTCCAGCTATGAAAGCATTCTGCAACTCCAGGAGGTAGACATGAAGGTAGTGGGCGCCACAATGGATGTTATTATAGAGAGAAATAAAAAATCCCCACCTTTGTAGGAACAAAACAGTTTGAAACAATTTCATAAACACTGGCGTTAAATAAAATGTCCGCCTTCCAGCACTTACGTAAAGTGTAACAACTGAACCCAGCCCAGATTTATGCTAGGACGGCGATATATGGCATAAGAACCAAGGATTCTGCTGATGACAAAAACTAATATCACTGCAGTTTTGTCAACGATGTGTGATGACGATGTGTCAATGATGACGTGTAAAATGTTTGTGACAGGCATGTTTCGATGAATTATCCATCTGGGACAGCATGTCCTAATAAACTTATGGTTTCCGGGAATTATTTTTCAAGTGAACATTTTGCTTAGTCAGGTGTGGCAGTTGATTTGTGATGGAAATAATAACTAAATGAATATAAGTAGAATGTACCAGAAACGTTAACAATAGGATACTGAGAGAATATCTTCTTAATACTCAATGGAGTTTATATCCATCATTTAGACAAAAGGAACGCTGTGTTAAATATAGTAAAGTGCAAAAGTAAGACGTAACCCTTACAAGATATTTAGATGTAAATAACCTCAAAGGTAAAAATGGAAACAAATAATAGTGTAACACAGTACAGTTAAATATACATGTGCTGGTAGTGGTAATACACTCATGTTTTCCAGAGCGAACTAAGAGCTCTGCTGAATTGTGCATGAACGGTATAATCCCCATCTAAGGATATGTGTAGACCTTGATGATGGAAACACATTGAATTGTGTGTTGCTCCAGCGGATGCAGAAAATAGAAAGAAAAAAAAAAAAAACTCCAATAGTGATGTATGTTCATATAACTAGAACGTGTACAAGTTAAAATGTACTTACATTCTCTAGTCAGGTCTTGCTCTAGTGAGATAAGCCTTGGGTGGTATAATCCCCACCTTGGGATGTAGAAGATTTTCAGGAAGCAGGATGGAGGTACTGTATATAGTTTGATAGAATTTGGGATGTTTTTAACTCCAGGTGTTATCTTCAGTAAACTAGGGGAACACAGTTCAAATGCTCTGAACTTTGCTGGAAAGTTAAACCATTAGCTGTTGTTACAGGTTTGATTGGATGATAACCATTAGCGGTTGTTACAGGTTTGGTTTGATTGGATGATAACCATTAGCGGTTGTTACAGGTTTGGTTTGATTGGATGCTAACCATTAGCGGTTGTTACAGGTTTGGTTTGATTGGATGATAACCATTAGCAGTTGTTACAGGTTTGGTTTGATTGGATGATAACCATTAGCGGTTGTTACAGGTTTGCTTTGATTGGATGATAACCATTAGCGGTTGTTACAGGTTTGATTGGATGATAACCATTAGCGGTTGTTACAGGTTTGATTGGATGATAACCATTAGCGGTTGTTACAGGTTTGGTTTGATTGGATGATAACCATTAGCGGTTGTTACAGGTTTGGTTTGATTGGATGATAACCATTAGCGGTTGTTACAGGTTTGGTTTGATTGGATGATAACCATTAGCGGTTGTTACAGGTTTGGTTTGATTGGATGATAACCATTAGCGGTTGTTACAGGTTTGCTTTGATTGGATGATAACCATTAGCGGTTGTTACAGGTTTGATTGGATGATAACCATTAGCGGTTGTTACAGGTTTGATTGGATGATAACCATTAGCGGTTGTTACAGGTTTGGTTTGATTGGATGATAACCATTAGCGGTTGTTACAGGTTTGGTTTGATTGGATGATAACCATTAGCGGTTGTTACAGGTTTGGTTTGATTGGATGATAACCATTAGTGGTTGTTACAGGTTTGGTTTGATTGGATGATAACCATTAGCGGTTGTTACAGGTTTGGTTTGATTGGATGATTGTCAGGATCGGGACAGGGATCCAACACGCAGAGTACAAACAGTAGCCAGATACGTATACCGGACCTTAGAATGGCCGGACTAACGTAAGTAGTACAGTATAGAATGGTCAAAGACAAGCCGAGGTCGAGGGTAACAGAAGACAGGTAAGCGAGAGACAAGCCGAATCAAGGGTAACAGAGATAAGCAGAGTAAGGTAAACAAGCCGGGTCAAAACCAAAAGGGATAATAGAATACACAAGCACTGAGTGACTAGAACAAGCTAGAACCACGACAGGGCAATGAGCTAATGAAAGAAGCTCTGTTAAATATCCTGTTCAGAGCAGTAACCACGCCTCCGAGGCGTCCTGATTGGTCCTGCAGCAATTGAGTGACAGGTCGTTCCGGAGGAGTGTCCTGATGACAACTTCCTGCCTAGATGCTGTAAAAGGCAGTCACTCCCTCGCGGCCGGCCTTGCATGACCGGATAGACCGTGGGGAAGGGAGCCATCAGGCCGTCTGGATGAAGGAACAGCTAAGTCTCTACCTCTTTCGGAGGTAGAGACCGCAGGTACCCTGACAATGATAACCATTAGCGGTTGTTACAGGTTTGGTTTGATTGGATGATAACCATTAGCGGTTGTTACAGGTTTGGTTTGATTGGATGATAACCATTAGCGGTTGTTACAGGTTTGGTTTGATTGGATGATAACCATTAGCGGTTGTTACAGGTTTGGTTTGATTGGATGATAACCATTAGCGGTTGTTACAGGTTTGGTTTGATTGGATGATAACCATTAGTGGTTGTTACAGGTTTGGTTTGATTGGATGATAACCATTAGCGGTTGTTACAGGTTTGGTTTGATTGGATGATAACCATTAGCGGTTGTTACAGGTTTGGTTTGATTGGATGATAACCATTAGCGGTTGTTACAGGTTTGGTTTGATTGGATGATAACCATTAGTGGTTGTTACAGGTTTGGTTTGATTGGATGATAACCATTAGTGGTTGTTACAGGTTTGGTTTGATTGGATGATAACCATTAGCGGTTGTTACAGGTTTGCTTTGATTGGATGATAACCATTAGCGGTTGTTACAGGTTTGATTGGATGATAACCATTAGCGGTTGTTACAGGTTTGATTGGATGATAACCATTAGCGGTTGTTACAGGTTTGATTGGATGATAACCATTAGCGGTTGTTACAGGTTTGGTTTGATTGGATGATAACCATTAGCGGTTGTTACAGGTTTGGTTTGATTGGATGATAACCATTAGCGGTTGTTACAGGTTTGGTTTGATTGGATGATAACCATTAGTGGTTGTTACAGGTTTGGTTTGATTGGATGATAACCATTAGCGGTTGTTACAGGTTTGCTTTGATTGGATGATAACCATTAGCGGTTGTTACAGGTTTGCTTTGATTGGATGATAACCATTAGCGGTTGTTACAGGTTTGATTGGATGATAACCATTAGTGGTTGTTACAGGTTTGGTTTGATTGGATGATAACCATTAGCGGTTGTTACAGGTTCGGTTTGATTGGATGATAACCATTAGCGGTTGTTGCAGGTTTGGTTTGATTGGATGATAACCATTAGCGGTTGTTACAGGTTTGGTTTGATTGGATGATGACCATTAGCGGTTGTTACAGGTTTGGTTTGATTGGATGATAACCATTAGCAGTTGTTGCAGGTTTGGTTTGATTGGATGATAACCATTAGCGGTTGTTACAGGTTTGGTTTGATTGGATGATAACCATTAGCGGTTGTTACAGGTTTGGTTTGATTGGATGATAACCATTAGCGGTTGTTGCAGGTTTGGTTTGATTGGATGATAACCATTAGCGGTTGTTACAGGTTTGGTTTGATTGGATGATAAACATTAGTGGTTGTTACAGGTTTGGTTTGATTGGATGCTAACCATTAGCGGTTGTTGCAGGTTTGGTTTGATTGGATGATAACCATTAGCGGTTGTTACAGGTTCGGTTGGATTGGATGATAACCATTAGCGGTTGTTACAGGTTTGGTTTGATTGGATGCTAACCATTAGTGGTTGTTGCAGGTTTGGTTTGATTGGATGATAAACATTAGCGGTTGTTACAGGTTTGGTTTGATTGGATGCTAACCATTAGCGGTTGTTACAGGTTTGGTTTGATTGGATGATAACCATTAGCGGTTGTTACAGGTTTGGTTTGATTGGATGATAACCATTAGCGGTTGTTGCAGGTTCGGTTTGGTTGGATGATAACCATTAGCGGTTGTTGCAGTTTCGGTTTGATTGGATGATAACCATTAGCGGTTGTTGCAGGTTTGGTTTGATTGGATGATAACCATTAGCGGTTGTTACAGGTTTGGTTTGATTGGATGATAACCATTAGCGGTTGTTGCAGGTTCGGTTTGATTGGATGATAACCATCAGCGGTTGTTGCAGTTTCGGTTTGATTGGATGATAACCATTAGCGGTTGTTGCAGGTTTGGTTTGGTTGGATGGTAACCATTAGCGGTTGTTGCAGGTTCGGTTTGATTGGATGATAATCATTAGCGGTTGTTACAGGTTTGGTTTGATTGGATGATAACCATTAGCGGTTGTTGCAGGTTCGGTTTGGTTGGATGATAACCATTAGCGGTTGTTGCAGTTTCGGTTTGATTGGATGATAACCATTAGCGGTTGTTGCAGGTTTGGTTTGATTGGATGATAACCATTAGCGGTTGTTACAGGTTTGGTTTGATTGGATGATAACCATTAGCGGTTGTTGCAGGTTCGGTTTGATTGGATGATAACCATTAGCGGTTGTTGCAGGTTCGGTTTGATTGGATGATAACCATTAGCGGTTGTTGCAGTTTCGGTTTGATTGGATGATAACCATTAGCGGTTGTTGCAGGTTTGGTTTGGTTGGATGGTAACCATTAGCGGTTGTTGCAGGTTCGGTTTGATTGGATGATAATCATTAGCGGTTGTTACAGGTTTGGTTTGATTGGATGATAACCATTAGCGGTTGTTACAGGTTTGGTTTGATTGGATGATAACCATTAGCGGTTGTTACAGGTTTGGTTTGATTGGATGATAACCATTAGTGGTTGTTACAGGTTTGGTTTGATTGGATGATAACCATTAGCGGTTGTTACAGGTTTGGTTTGATTGGATGATAACCATTAGCGGTTGTTGCAGGCTCGGTTTGATTGGATGATAACCATTAGCGGTTGTTGCAGGTTCGGTTTGATTGGATGATAACCAGTAGCGGTTGTTACAGGTTTGGTTTGGTTGGATGATAACCATTAGCGGTTGTTACAGGTTCGGTTTGGTTGGATGATAACCAGTAGCGGTTGTTACAGGTTCGGTTTGGTTGGATGATAACCATTAGCGGTTGTTACAGGTTCGGTTTGGTTGGATGATAACCAGTAGCGGTTGTTACAGGTTTGGTTTGGTTGGATGATAACCATTAGCGGTTGTTACAGGTTCGGTTTGGTTGGATGATAACCTTTAGCGGTTGTTACAGGTTTGGTTTGGTTGGATGATAACCATTAGCGGTTGTTACAGGTTCGGTTTGGTTGGATGGTAACCATTAGCGGTTGTTTTTGGAGATAAGGGTTGTTGACCTATTTTTCTCCATTATCTAATTATTTAATTATTTTTGTGTTTTTATTTTTCACTAATTTTATTCCGTTTTCTTTGGCAGTTTGGCAGAGTTTTACTTTTTGCTCCTATTTTTGGCTTTCTTTTTCTTCTGGCATGTATTTTTAATGCACACTTTTGACTTAAATTTGTTAAAATCCATTCCAGGTAAAACTTGTAAAAGGTGAAATTTCAATTATCTACCGAGGAATCCTTTCTAAATCTCCTCACCCCAGACACCTCCCAGTGGCCATACATAGAACTGCGTTTTTTATACACAAACCCCAACACTGATAAACTGCCTATACCATGTAAATCTTCTCAATCACACTACTGCCGGGAAACATTTATAGGAAATGGAAAGTATAACAAGTCATTGTAGGTTTATTCATTTTTTTTAATTGTTTACACATTTACACAGTCATTGGATCAAAGATTTCTAATATGAATTGAAATCTTATAGTACCACTGACCACGGAATGCCACTAACCTTGCAATAACACTGACCACGGAATGCCACTAACCTTGCAATAACACTGACCACGGAATGCCACTAACCTTGCAATAACACTGACCACGGAATGCCACTAACCTTGCAATAACACTGACCACGGAATGCCACTAACCTTGCAATAACACTGACCACGGAATGCCACTAACCTTGCAATAACACTGACCATGGAATGCCACTAACCTTGCAATAACACTGACCACGGAATGCCACTAACCTTGCAATAACACTGACCACGGAATGCCACTAACCTTGCAATAACACTGACCACGGAATGCCACTAACCTTGCAATAACACTGACCACGGTATCCACAGAATACCATTAACACAGAATCATAGAAACATAGAATGCGACGGCAGATATGAACCATTCTAAATAATTCAAATTTTCTAAATAATTAACCACAAACACTGTCCATAACATCAATCTGCAATTAAACAAATCGCCATAATATAGAATTTGTAATATTATCAGTTGTCAAATCCCGCTGAATTACCTCTGAAATGGAACTGGGGTCAATGTTTTGGCCAGATTGTGACATTGAATGCAGAGTAGAGTGTGTGTTAGGAAGTGATGGTTGTTTGTGGGAGACTTTCATGATTCCAAAGTGGACAAAAATATTTGCTAACTAGATTAAACCGTGAAGGATTTCTAATCTAATTCTGTCAACACGTTGATAACAGCAGCTACCATCCCGTATCAGTTAAAGCTACGTCAAGCGACAATTAAACAGTTATATTATTTTGATGTAAATTAGTCCTTAAATGCCCTGTATTAGCTCCTAGTCCTAGATCTGGTTTTCTGCCAATACACTTTCTGGTCAGTAAACATCTAGAATCACTTGGTCCCAATCTAATAAAGCTATATGGAGTCAACACTCAGTTGTGACTGGGAGCAAGCTGACCCAAGGACCAGCGACTGAATAATAGAATAATCCCCCTCCCTCCCCCGGCTCCTGGCAAATAGCGTCGTGGGGGGGGGGGGGGGGAGGATTAGAGAGCGGATTGCGAGGAAGGCATAGAAGATATGCTAAATTTATTACGCTAATATGAGTGGGTGCATGTGTCTGTCTAATTGATAGGATATTTGATTTGCGGAATTAGTCCAGTAATTTAGATGTAAAAGTTGATCAATACAAATTTCAGTTTGTTGAATCGTAACGTATTACAAGAAAATTGTAAAATCCTTCAGGGTTTTTCACTAAAGTGAAAATTGAATGTGAATTCAAAGTGAGTTATAAATTTAAGGTCAAAGTAGCCGAATTGAAAGCGTAGCCGTCTTAGAGACTTTTCTGGTTCGGCTGTTTATACCTTGACTTTAAATTCTCAGTTTAGTTAATAACTCTGATTATTTTCTATCTAATTGAGTTCATCAATCCTTGTATCGTCATGTATCACTATTCAGGATTGTTTGATTTTCGGGAAATGTTTTGTATCTCATTTCTATCTAAGCACAATGCCTGCAGTGTTCCCCTGGCCCTAAGCATTTTTGATAAACAAAAATGTTTTTGGCGTGGATGTGGACAGCGCAGATACGATCAGGGGCATTGCCAGATCCGAAACAACTGAGGCTTGAGCCCAAGGAAGGCTTGATGACCCCAACTCTGATAGAGAGCGAGGGATGCGTCCTGATATGTCCCGTCCTGTTATGTCCCGTCCTGTGTGCGCAGTGTGTGGCTCTTAGTGGCCGGGATCTCACTGAAAGAAGCACATACTGCACATCCAGGCATTCGATGCAACTAACAGGACGGTGCAGCAGAGTCCTTTACCCCGTCCTCCCTGTGACTGTCTCCCGGGGGCAGCACCCTGTCCTGTTATGCAGCCTGAGGAAGCACTGTACTACCAATCTTTCTATTTGTAACAAGCCGCTATGTGACAGAACCACTGCCGGTTCCTGTGGTTCCTGCCTGTAATATGAGTGTTTTCTCTGTATTTCGTTTATTGTGCCCGCTCCCCATTCAGGGGTGCTTCCACAAAGGGAAATCATTCACCTCCCGAACAGGGACCATCCCAATACCTCAAGTAGAATGTTAGTTTAGAACCTTCACACCTCACAGCATAAGTATCAAATCGCAAGGAAAACCATGTATGAGCGCTCCCCTGGGCAGCCACCATTCGTTCAGATAAACGCCAGCCAAGGGGGAGCATTCGTGGATTGTTTCCCGAATTTGGACCTCCCTAGTGCCCCATTAGAACGTTCGCACGAATTAATCAGAACGTTCTCACTTGCCACCTAAGTGTGAAACTGCAAAGGAAGTAATTAATGAGTGCTCCCTGGGTGGCCGCCATTTCGTATATACAAGCACCATCCAGGGGGAGCATTCGTACCCCGAAAGGAGACCTTTCCCTTGTCTGGGTTTTACACCAGGACCTCGCAAACAGAGACTAGCCGATCGAGGGACCGAGGCGAGAATCCCTGAGATTGGTGTGGGGACTTCTGGAGCACTAGCAACTTTTGGCGGGCTCTCATGAGCCAGAGGGACAAAGAGATCAGCTCTTTTCTGTGCCTGGGAGACAAAGGGACGGTCCCTTTTTTCCGCGCCGGGACTCACAGGCACAGAGGCTCTTGGGAAGGAGACCCCTGGCGGTTGGTGTGGGGAACCCTGGAGATTTAGTGGTGGGCTATGGGGACAAACAGAACGGAGTCCTTTTCCGCACTGGGACCTCGGGGAGGTGGAGGATTGTGGGTTGTCTTTGTGTGTGTGATCCACCCCTTGCATGGTGTAAGCATAAAAGCTGGGTGTGGTCAATAAAGTTGTGTTGTACCTCCAGAACTAGGTCTTTTCCAGTTCCATTGAAATGGGTATCTTAACCTTGTAAGTGTCTCCCGACCGGCTAAAGGAAGGGAATTAGCGGAGGTAACCAGTCGTATTAACCCTGGGTCCGTTACACCCCCTCACCCTCCAGGAACACCTCTGGATGCAATAATAAAGTGCAGTTGGGGGACCCATGGGGGTCCTAGTGGGCATTACCGAGAACACCTGGAACTCCGTCAGAAGCTATTTGCACAGGTTTCATTCAATACTTAGCCGAAGCTGAATGTGTTATCTGCATAATTTAAATATTAATTAAATTAAAATGTCACTCCTCCAAGCACTGGAAAATGGATGTATCTATTCTGATAACCTGCATTGTTTTAATCAGTTGGTTCTATAAAGTAAACAAGTTTTATTTACATGCCCGTGCTGCCAGTGGCTCATTTTTGGTTCTCCGGGCTTTCGAGAATACATTACGCCCGTCGATGCTCGGCCTGCATAATGGACGTTCACAAAGGCCAAAGGTTTGCAGTTGTTGGTCTAGCTTTGTAAAATAAATAGGTTCCTATATTTTGTCTTTATTTTGTAATACCAAAGATTTCATTTTAATTAAACGGTGTAAAGACTGAAACTTTTGTTAGCAGCTATTTCAGATACAAAGAACATAGTCTGAAAAATGCAAATCTTTCTTGATTTCAACCAGTTCTCGAGGACAAATTTCCATCTCCAGCACAGCTACACTAATATATAATCACTTACTGCTCGTTGGCGGCCAGAAGGAGAATAAATTATAATATAAAGTCTGCAAATACCTCCAGTCTCTACACCTTTAGCACTGACTGCTGAAGGACGGACAGACGGACGGACAGACAGACAGACACGTACAATGCTGGGACTCTAAAATATAATGAAAGGTGCACAAAACCCACAATGCTGGACAGCGAGTGCCTGAGATTTTCATGTATGTAGATATATACGTAGACATACTAATAAATAAACACTGCTTTATTTAATCAAACCGGTATCTGCGTTACAATCACATGATCAACAAAGAGGGTTATGAGCGGCAAGTTTATTGATAAATTTAAAAAAATACAGAAAATAATTTTATATTTTATTGGGCGGAGATAATTGCACCTTTGCCCTCCCCCCTGGAATGGAATGGTTTTCCTGGAGTGCGGATTGTCATGCGCTGTCTGTCCTCGGGAAGCGAGCGATGACTCAGTTTGATTGAGTTATTTCCTCCCCCCCACCCCCCGCGTGTGTTCGACTTGAATGGAACCTGAAGTAGCAGGCACTGAATCCAGATGTTTTTTTATCAATTCGATTAGACAAATAGCACAGCTGTCGTGATGTTCCTCAGCTTGCTAACCACCGTTCACTAAAAGCATTGCGCTGCTAATACTATATCCGCAAAGATCACTATTTACAGAGACTGTAGACTGGAAGACAAGTCTGTTTGCTAAAATGGCAACTGAAAAATTGGGAACAGAATGTCAAATTATTGGCCCAAATATCCCACGGTGGACAAAATTCACCAACGTAAATTCTGAGTTTAGTTATTAATAGCAGCGATAGAGAGCCAATAATAACGCAGTGATATGTGTCCGCTGGATAGGGCAGTGATAATGTAACGGTCTTAGAACTGAGAATCCCAGGTTTGAATGCCGGTCAGTCCCATTCACCGGTTAGTGTCCATGGGCAGGATATTGTGACTGGACTATGGGGCCTACACTCGCCTACCTCAAATCCTCCTAGATTGTAAGTTCTTCACCTCTTGTCTCTTTATGTCAATTACATGTACTTGTATAAACCCCCTTTTATAATTGTCAAATCCTGTGAAATATGTTAGTGCAATATTAATAATAAAAAAACAATATAAAACAAGTTGTGTTGACCGAGACAAGTCCTGAAGATGTCCCGGCTCATATAAGCTCACAATCTAATATGAGAATGGCCTCGCAGATCTCCTTGAAATCACGTTTTGCTTCCAACATTAAAATCTGACTTTACATCTCCCATCCATTCGTATTGAACTAAAGTGCTATGAGGCAGCATAATTAAATTCCATTTTATTTATAAAACTCAAGCCCTGTGCAAACTGACAGACATTCATGAATGAGAGGGACCCGTGCAGAGTTTATTTGTTTTTAATAATTGGTGTGTCTGTAAAGTGAGCAGCAATGCATGGTGTTAGAATAAACTGCAATCCTTAAAGGGCTATCCCCATCATGTTATTGAATTCCAATCCTGCTGGTCCTAGAAGGGCTGGGATGCAAACGGTGAGGGCTTTAGGACCTGACAGAGACTGGCAGTCTGGGGAGGTGTACATCTATCTATAAGCAAGCAGAGGCTCTCAGACAGCAGGATCAGTTCAATAGCTGCTCAAGCAGGAATCAGAGTGGATACTGTATCCCTGGCACAGCTGACTGGCAGTGCCAAATGTTGGCATGGCTTTCCCTACTTCCATTCTCATCATGCAGATGGCACTCTGGACCCTGTTACTGGGTAAGTAACTCAGTCCTGTCTGAGCTTTTTTTTACTATAAGTAAATCAGTACAAGGAGCAGTGCTAGGCAGAAGAGCTTGCAATCTAAGAGGACTTTTTGTGAGTTTTAGCACACCCTTACATAATTGCTGCTTGGATTATGGATTTATTGGCTTCATACAAAGTTTAGTTAATTGGTTTGTGTGTTTCTGTAGAATGTTTATCAATACATGAAATGTTCTTATTAAATCATGCTTTTTTACTTAAACCCTTTTAACTCCCATGCCAGGCGTGTCCTGATCATAATAGGAATTTGACCAGTTTCTGGGATGAAGGAGTTAATGGCTCCTGCTGGGGTTTATCATTCTCCAAATATCCTGTTGCCAATAAATGAATCAGTTATGGGGAGAAGGGGTTTGGGTTGTAACTGGTTACTAGAGAATGATTGAACAGAAATTCACCATTGAGGGGGCTTTATAAGTAGGACCCCCCCAGGTGTGACTGGTGATTGCTCAATGGGGGGTGAGGGGGTATTCATTACACAGTGAATTGTTACGAATTCAATTCTAAATAACTGCAGTCTCATAAACTCAGGGGTTATTTTCACCAACTTAACTTCAAGTTACATTTTTGCAAATTAAATCTTTTTTTTTTTTTTTTTTTATAACTGCCAATCAATGTTTTGTTTTGGTTTTTTTTGAGGGGAAAAAACAAACTTCATAATATTTTTTTTATTTTTGTCTTGTTTATTTTTGGCCTGCATTTTGCAGTCTGGTTTTCAATTTACCATTATTGGACGTTTAATGAAAAGAGCCAAGTCATTACCGGCAGAGAGAAGCCAGGGTCGCTGTGATGTCATATCTGGCGGTTTCTGGAGGTTAGAATAATTCTCTTGGTTTTAGCCAGATATCTGAATAACGCTCTTTATTATAATAATAATACAGTACAATACGGACACACTGAGAATTCAGGGAGTTACATAAATCTCTGCTTTTACTGCTTTGTGCTTGTTGTTTGCTATTTGTGAGCGTAGGATTCACGTGATTGACGTAAGAATCTGTTGTTTGTGATGAATTAATTGGAAGAAGAACTCTCTAAATTAAGATAATTAACCTATATTTTCCTTAACTCTTTACTGACCAATGGCATGCCACGTACATTGTTTTTGGTTACTGGATCCTCATTGTTCCCCCGGACAGGTATCAGCTGTGCGTAGTGATGGGCGGTACATGAAAGGTGCTTCCCTGCAGTATGTAGCATTCATACGCTGGAGGATTCCTCCCTTAGTAACAACTTGGCTTCATCTCGTTTCTTGGCTCCGGTGCAATATGTATAAATGATGCGTTTAGAGGAAGACGCCGGGTCTGGGAACCCTGGCATGGTAATCTAGCAGGATTTCCCTAAACCCCTCGTTAAATAGATGCACACGGTGACAGTGGTACGTTTGCCAATCGGAATCCAGATTTCCAAGCTCTATAAGACTGGCATAGAATGGGTTAAGGGTTTACTTATTAGATGCCCACATCACATGGTATTAATAATGATTGATGGACAGTATGCTGTGAGCCCGGTGGGATCTATTCCCAAGCCGTGAGTGATGGAAGATTGGCGGCAAATCCTTCAGGAATCGCTGGTCTTACAGCTGGTGACACCCTCGATGATGTGTGAGCGAATGAACCCACCAGGGCTATTCTGTTAGCTGGAGCAGAATTGGGAATTTCTGGCTAAATTAAAGGAACTGGAACATTTATCAAACTCGGCTATTCTTCCAGTTTGATCGTTTCGATGTGAAATGTACAATTTCTCAGGCAGTTCTCCCCAATCGCAGTTTAGTGAATAAACCCCTTAGGGTATGGGATGGGGGATACCTTGGGTTACCCGATCCTCGACAGATAGTATTTTGTTGGGGAATCATTCCATAATCCAGCAGGCTTTAATGCATTCAAGAAGGAATCTGAAGATCTCCTTTCTAATGCATATGAATGCTACATACAGCAACATTCATGTTTTAAAAAGTTACTAATTGTATACAAGCCTGACAGTGTCATATATTCATTCCGTTTACTACATTTACTCTATATCTATGAAAGGGATAATATAGTATTAGGAATACAAGCTGTATTCTTGGCACCATAGCTCCATCATGCACCTCCCCCCCCCCCCCCAGTGGAAGCGATGATAAACCCTTACCGTACCTACCCAATTCCAACGCCAATCTCCCTCAACGCTTGCTGGGTTGGCGATACACCCCCTCAAACTCACCCAACAGGGGGCGCTAATGTACATCCGTGGCGAACGCCATGAGCGCATTAAGCCATCTCCATATGAAACGCATTCAATGAATTCGTTCATATGGGAATTGGACTGACGCTGAATGACCTCATGCAGATCAAGTCCCCTGACCAGCAGGAAGTGCCTCTAGTGGCTGTCTGACAGCCCTGCAATGTAATTATTGGAGTTTCTCACGATCAGGTGCTTAGAGTGTCCCTTTAAGATTCTCCATTGCTCCCAAACGAATTACATTGATATTCATTCGATTATTTTGTGCTTGCCGGTTAAAGGAACAGAGCTATGAAATGTACTCACTTTAGAAAAATCTCAAACATTGCCCCGAGAGGTTTAATATTCCTGTTTTATAGAGATAATGTTAATGCTATGTCTTCTTTTCTGAATAAGCAAATGGGGGGATAAATATATTTTAGTCAAATAATATTTTTTTTCAGATTAAGAGACTGGGAAGACTGAAGGTAACACGTTCTAGCTAATGTACTAATCTATGCAAAACCACAATTACTAAAATAAAATACAAATATACATTGGGAGCTCGTACATTTGCACCCCCAAAAATCTCCTGATTTTGTGGGACCGTCCTGGTTTTTGGGTCCTACGTGGAATACTGCTAGCGCAGAACCCATTGGTAGGGTGTAGACATTACCGCGCATGCGCCAAAGGTCTCCAGTGCTTCTCTATGAGACATGTTGGATTGGATTAAAAAGAGCTGGGGTCTGTCATAGGCCTGAATTATGGGTTAATGTAAAGATTTGTTTTCAATTTCTTTTTGAAAAAGGTGTTTTTTTGTTTTTGCTTATACAAATAAGACATATCAGAGAACGCTTGCATTTTATATGCAAATTAACCAGAAGTATATGGAGGATAATATTTATTATAGTATAATTGATTTTGTTTCTAAATATATTCTATTTTATGAGGACTATAGCGGTAATTTATTTTGCCGTTGTCTCTTTTCGTGTGTGTAATAATGTTGCTTTTAGTTGTATAGCAAACCGTTTCTTTTCATATCGCTTTTCTAATTTATTACTTTACTTTAGTGTGTGTGTGTGTGTGTGTGTGTGTATATATATATAATTTTTTTTTTTATTATTTATTTATTTATTATTTTTTTTTTAAACCAGAAAGAAAGTTAAATAAAAAATATCAATGACTTTTTTTTAAGCTTCTGATTTCCTGATTCGGAGTATTACATCGTGTAGAACAAGGTTCCAGATAATTTTAAGAATGCCATTTGATGCACTTATAAAACATAACTAGCCAAACACAATTTACAATTAATGAAGTCAGCATGGAAAATGACTACATACCTCCTCCGCATGACGCAAAACTGACCCATTTCACTTAAATCGTGACTTTTATTTGAAAACGAACAAAACTCTCTGTGAGCGCCCATTCGTTCTACATTACTGTATTTTACTGCGATGATGTAAACGACACGTGTTTTCTTGATAGAATATGATTTCTGTGTTAATTGTGACTGTTCTCCCTACTGTCTGCTGCTGTACTTTATATACTGTGATAATCTGAATAACCCTCTAGGATTTTATAATCTATTTCAGGGGAATATATGATGCAAACCCTTAACCACCATGGCACCATTCGTTTTGGCGCTGTGCACGAAATGCACGGGCATGCATTAGTCCCGCACAGCATCATGGGAAAATGGAAGCACAGAGCTGTGGAGCTCTGTTATACACTCGGACACATTACTGGGAGTATTATTGCTGTGGGGCTCTGTTATACACTCAGACACATTACTGGGAGTATTATTGCTGTGGAGCTCTGTTATACACTCAGACACATTACTGGGAGTATTATTGCTGTGGAGCTCTGTTATACACACAGACACATTACTGGGAGTATTATTGCTGTGGAGTTCTGTTATACACTCAGACACATTACTGGGAGTATTATTGCTGTGGGGCTCTGTTATACACACAGACACATTACTGGGAGTATTATTGCTGTGGAGTTCTGTTATACACTCAGACACATTACTGGGAGTATTATTGCTGTGGGGCTCTGTTACACACTCAGACACATTACTGGGAGTATTATTGCTGTGGAGCTCTGTTATACACTCAGACATATTACTGGGAGTATTATTGCTGTGGAGCTCTGTTATACACACAGACACATTACTGGGAGTATTATTGCTGTGGAGTTCTGTTATACACTCAGACACATTACTGGGAGTATTATTGCTGTGGAGCTCTGTTATACACTCAGACACATTACTGGGAGTATTATTGCTGTGGAGCTCTGTTATACACTCAGACACATTACTGGGGGTATTATTACTGTGGAGCTCTGTTATACACTCAGACACATTACTGGGAGTATTATTGCTGTGGAGCTCTGTTATACACACAGACACATTACTGGGAGTATTATTGCTGTGGAGCTCTGTTATACCCTCAGAC
Organism: Pelobates fuscus; assembly: GCF_036172605.1. NCBI lineage: Eukaryota > Metazoa > Chordata > Amphibia > Anura > Pelobatidae > Pelobates > Pelobates fuscus. The sequence goes on from NC_086329.1 coordinate 3,878,625, forward strand.
ACATTACTGGGAGTATTATTGCTGTGGAGCTCTGTTATACACTCGGACACATTACTGGGAGTATTATTGCTGTGGAGCTCTGTTATACACACACACATTACTGGGAGTATTATTGCTGTGGAGCTCTGTTATACACGCAGACACATTACTGGGAGTATTATTACTGTGGAGCTCTGTTATACACTCAGACACATTACTGGGAGTATTATTGCTGTGGAGCTCTGTTATACACACACACATTACTGGGAGTATTATTGCTGTGGAGCTCTGTTATACACTCAGACACATTACTGGGAGTATTATTGCTGTGGAGCTCTGTTATACACACAGACACATTACTGGGAGTATTATTGCTGTGGAGTTCTGTTATACACTCAGACACATTACTGGGAGTATTATTGCTGTGGAGCTCTGTTATACACTCAGACACATTACTGGGAGTATTATTGCTGTGGAGCTCTGTTATACACTCAGACACATTACTGGGGGTATTATTACTGTGGAGCTCTGTTATACACTCAGACACATTACTGGGAGTATTATTGCTGTGGAGCTCTGTTATACACACAGACACATTACTGGGAGTATTATTGCTGTGGAGCTCTGTTATACCCTCAGACACATTACTGGGAGTATTATTGCTGTGGAGCTCTGTTATACCCTCAGACACATTACTGGGAGTATTATTGCTGTGGAGCTCTGTTATACACTCGGACACATTACTGGGAGTATTATTGCTGTGGAGCTCTGTTATACACACACACATTACTGGGAGTATTATTGCTGTGGAGCTCTGTTATACACGCAGACACATTACTGGGAGTATTATTACTGTGGAGCTCTGTTATACACTCAGACACATTACTGGGAGTATTATTGCTGTGGAGCTCTGTTATACACACACACATTACTGGGAGTATTATTGCTGTGGAGCTCTGTTATACACGCAGACACATTACTGGGAGTATTATTACTGTGGAGCTCTGTTATACACTCAGACACATTACTGGGAGTATTATTACTGTGGAGCTCTGTTATACACGCACATTACTGGGAGTATTATTGCTGTGGAGTTCTGTTATACACTCAGACACCAACAATATGGAGCTCTTAGAAAAGAGGAACGGAGGGATTTGCGCCCAAAATAGGGACTGTCCCTCCTAAATAGGGCCACTTGGGAGGTAAGTGTTTTTATTCTCCCTCTGCTGCACTCCTCAATACCTATTAGGGTGCTGGAAGGAGGGGCCGCCCGTAGCCGAGTGACATTCCTTTATTAAGATAACTTTTCCTTAAATACAAAATGAGTGCGAGAGTCCACGTGCAGTTTGTGATTTACTAGAACAAGGCTCCCAGGGAGTGTTTTTTTCATTAACCTGAATCTGACCAATGTTTCACCTGTTCTGTTAGACATCATATATCATATAAAACACATGTGAGTATATGATGATTTGCCAAGCGTTCCTGTAGCTGACTTATTTTATCATTTAATTAAGGATTGCATTCAGTCCTTCGTACTCGGGATGTTCGTGGCTCAGTACAGACCAGTGCCACGGCACACGGGATTAAATCCACCAATTTAACAAATTAGGCAAAAGCAACAGAATGAGGAGCGTTTATTATTTACAGGATACAACATGATTGCCACATAATAACATTTCCCAATTATTTTCTGTTATTGACATATTTTCATTTATGCGAAATACTCCAAATTTGATTGCTGGAGTTCAGCTGAGGACAAATCACACATGGCTTTAATTCTCGTGGATTGTGCTGTTTGTATGACCGTAAGGGTACTTTAAAAAGAAATATTGCCTTCATTATTGTTTGTTGTGTGCGGTTTTTACTTGTGTTGTTTTTTTTCTCTAAAATTGAAAATAAAAGTAGATTGGGAAACGTTCTCCGTTTAGTAATCGGGTATAAATATTAAAGGGACATAATAGAGTTGGTTTTACAAACCCGTATTCCTCCCTAACGTTACAGCACCCCCGGTCCATAGTGAGATGCAGGTCCCCCCCATCCATTTTAAAAATAAGAAAATTTAAAGTTTTTACTCCCCCTATTCCAGCACAGAGACAGACTCCACCCACTGCGACATCATCGAGAAGACGTGGCGCCTCCAGCAATGGCCCAATATTGCCACGGCGTGCATCCAATACGTCTCATAGGAAAGCTCTGAATCCACAATAACCACTTTCACTGCACTGACTGAGTAACACAGATCATCCCGGTCTAGACAGTGAAAGCGGCTCTCGTGGTTCTCGTGGCTATCTGTATGACAGAGGTGTCTTTCACCCCGCAATGTAAACACAGCAATGGTTTACCTCGAAGGGTTAAATATACAGAACCACTGCACCCAGATCACTTCCAATGTGTTTATATTAACAACCCCCAACATGCGCAGCCAGAGATGGTTAATGGGAATTCTGGATATTCAGTGACAATCTCTGTTCTATGACTAGCCTTGTGCGTGGCGGTGTGTTATACAAAAACAATGGGCAAGCTTTGTAATTTGGGTATTCCTATTAATGCGCCTGTATGTAATATAGCCTGCTCTGTTCTTCTTCTATAGATTAATATAGCCTGCTCTGTTCTTCTTCTATAGATTAATATAGCCTGCTCTGTTCTTCTTCTATAGATTAATATAGCCTGCTCTGTTCTTCTTCTATAGATTAATATAGCCTGCTCTGTTCTTCTTCTATAGATTAATATAGCCTGCTCTGTTCTTCTTCTATAGATTAATATAGCCTGCTCTGTTCTTCTTCTATAGATTAATATAGCCTGCTCTGTTCTTCTTCTATAGATTAATATAGCCTGCTCTGTTCTTCTTCTATAGATGAATATAGCCTGCTCTGTTCTTCTTCTATAGATTAATATAGCCTGCTCTGTTCTTCTTCTATAGATTAATATAGCCTGCTCTGTTCTTCTTCTATAGATTAATATAGCCTGCTCTGTTCTTCTTCTATAGATTAATATAGCCTGCTCTGTTCTTCTTCTATAGATTAATATAGCCTGCTCTGTTCTTCTTCTATAGATGAATATAGCCTTCTCTGTTCTTCTTCTATAGATGAATATAGCCTGCTCTGTTCTTCTTGTATAGATTAATATAGCCTGCTCTGTTCTTCTATCGATTAATATAGCCTGCTCTGTTCTTCTTCTATCGATTAATATTGCCTGCTCTGTTCTTCTTCTATCGATTAATATAGCCTTCTCTGTTCTTCTTCTATAGATTAATATAGCCTGCTCTGTTCTTCTTGTATAGATTAATATAGCCTGCTCTGTTCTTCTATCGATTTAATATAGCCTGCTCTGTTCTATCGATATAGCCTGCTCTGTTCTATCGATTAATATAGCCTGATCTGTTATTGTGCATGATGTGTTTTGAGACAGACATTTTACAATAAGAGGGAAGATATCAGATATATTTACTGTGTCTCTGCTTTATGCAGAGAGACTGATCACGATCCCAGGAGAGCTCTGGGTGAAGGGAGCTCTGGGCGGGAGGAGAGCTGTGCAGCTATTTACTAAAATCTTTATCTAGAAATGAAACGTTTCTCCTATACATTTTGCTAATGTTACAGTTAATTATAGTTAAAAGAAAGAGGAGTTAAGGGCTGCGCTATTAATAGAAGAATAGTACCGTAACACTTCAACCAATTGGTTGAAGTATATAAACAGCAAGTGGTAAAACCCGGGTGTAATAGTCTCTTAGCAATTATAAAAAATATTAAAAATATAAAAAACAGAGTCCATCCAAATGTTCAGTAAAGATCAAAATAGTAAAAAATGTTGAATAAAATCAATAAAAACAGTCTCACTGATATATGGATAGGGTATGTGTACAGACCTCAGGAGTTGATCCGTCCGGATTGTAGATGATCCGTATTTGTGAAGATAAAAGAAAGCACAGAAAACTGCCAATAGTGAAATATTGTAGCTCCAAGATAAAAATAGGTAAAAAGGAGGATTTTTCACTCACATTTGATGGAGCTAGGGCCAGCTCTGGGATGAAGGGCACTTAGTGGTATAATCCCCACTATAGGATATACTGGAGGGGTATAATCCCTCCAAGGACGGATTGGACGGCTTGGGTTACGTCGTTTATATCAAGGTATAAGAAAGAGCAAATAGTGCTCTCAGTAAGAAAAATAAAATAAAATAAAATATACTCACAAGAGTAGAGCAGAAATGACTGCTCTATTGCCACAGTGCTGGTGGAATTATCCCCACCTATGGATTTCTTGAAGCAGGATACAGTGTAAAAAAAAAAGGGAAATAGAATAAAAAATGCCAGGAATAATAATAGTGTATATGGGATACAATAAAAATAAGTAAAAGATTGGTCCTATAAAAAAGGTAACCAAAAATAACTTTTATTGTTATAAAATACACAATTACAACAATGGTAACCAAAAATAACCTTTATTGTTAAAAAATACACAATTTAAAACAATGGTAACCAAAAATAACCTTTATTGTTAAAAAATACACAATTTAAAACAATGGTAACCAAAAATAACCTTTATTGTTAAAAAAAAATACACAATTTAAAACAATGGTAACCAAAAATAACTTTTATTTTTAAATGGTTTTAAATTGTGTATTTTATAACAATAAAAGTTATTTTTGTTTACCTTTTTTATGTCCCATTATGTCCCACTCAGTTTGCTGTTTAGTGAATATGCCCCAAGGGGATGATTTCCTCTCATTTCCTGCAGTTAACCATTTTAAAGGAATTGTTTTCGGCTTCCTCCGATGTAGAGATGAATTTGCGGTGTTGCTGTAATTGGCTATAACTATCTCCTGTACAGGTATAAATACATCATCATCCTCTCATTGTGCTGCTTTGGATCTTAAACCGTGATCCCCTCCTCCCAAAATCCCTTCTGCTTTCTGGGGTTTTAATTACCGGGAGAATCTAGAACCAGAGCGGTAATAGCTGCGCCCGGGAGATCTAGACGCACTGACTGAAAGGACGCAACATAAAATCACTCTGTGCATCGCTGCAAACACTGCTTTTAGTAAATCTCTAGTTATAAATATATTGATAGTCATTATTACCTAATACCGCAAAAAAAATGGATACGTCTCCATTCCCACTTTGTGTTGGGTCTAGTGAGCCTTGTTTAATTTTTATCACAATGTACTGTTGTTATTATTTATAAAAGGCCACCATATTCCGCAGCGCTGTACAGTGGGTGGACTAATAGAGCAGTATTTGTAACCAGATGAATTGGACACTGTTATGGCCACCACTTCGACCCTAACGTGACTCTTCTTGGTGCCCTGCTCATGGAACCCACCATTTGGTATACCATTGGGCAGTGTATTTCCAAGTTGTGGGTCGGTCCGGGTTTGTGACTCTTTAAATGTAGCAGTAAACGGTGCGGTACGTCTTGCTGGTTACAGACACTGTGACTGCTCTGTCCGTTTAATCCACAGGTTTCGAGCTTGTAGGGTGCGAAGACTTGCTAATAATTAAGGGTTTATTAGCACTTTAACCCCCGGAGAATTCTTTCCATCAAGCTCTCTCTGACACCTTCATGGTAATGGCCTCTCTAAGCTTAAAGGGAGATAAATTATTTGTATTCTATAATTTGATCCTTTTGCCGTCAGCGGGGATGTCTTGATGATTTGCTGGTGGGGTAGTTGCACTTCGGCTGTTAATGTTCTTCCGAATGCAATCAAGAAAGAGAGTTATATTATATATTGGATCCTTGTAAAAGAATTCAGAAATTCTACTTCTTGGACGGCGTCTGGAGGGAAAATAAGCCTCTTGAAAGCTTTTACTGCTAGACATTGTGTCGAGGAAATTTCAGGAGAACGTGGGGCCGCGAGTCATTTAATACTCCCATCTCGAGAGATTCTTCAAATATAGCGAAAATATCAGAGCATCGCGAGTGCCTAGAACACCACAATAGGGGAACAACAGGCTCTGGCTATTAATATTAATCCATTAGTATTCCTCTTTTTGTATTTACAGTAACTGTGGAGGCAACAAACAAAAGAGCAGAATTATATATTCCCATTTTTAAAAAAATATATATTTTTTAAACAACTTTTTGTAGTAAATTGGTGGATATCATTCATGCATAAAGCATGCGGCTCCCGCAAATTTTCTAAATTCAACGAAACTGGCTAAATTGTTATTGTGTTATTGTAGCGTATCTTAAAGACACACTCCAAGTGTTCGGTTGTGGTTATGGTACCAAAAGTGCTCTGGTGCCCGTTGCCCCTTCTAAGTCTGCCAACTGTTTTTAGGATAGTTTTGATTTCTGACCTGAGATTGCTCTGTGTCTCCATTACTTCCAGCAGAGAACCGAAGCTCTCTGTCCGAGCTTGGCCCTGCAGTGCAGGGTTGAGAAGATTGGCTGATAGCGACCAGCTGACAATCGGCTACAATTCCTAATATATACAGAGACATTCCTCAGCAGCTGGAGTGTAACTCCTGAGAATAAAGTTATTGGTAATAACATCGATATAGACCGCTGTCGGCTCTAATATACTGTCTCCCTAAATGATTATATAATTTATGGAATTTCTGTCAATAACTTAATCACCTAATTGTGACAGACTGCTCTTAATTTAAGTATTTCCTATCCTAATGTTTCTAATACCCCACCTCCTATAGACTGTAAGCTCATTTGAGCAGGGTCCTCTTCAACCTATTATTCCTGTCAGTTTTCTTGTAATTGTCTTATTTATTGTTACATCCCCCCCCTCTCAAAATATTGTAAAGCGCTACGGAATCTGTTGGCGCTATATAAATGGCAATAATAATAATAATAATAATAATAATAAGTAGAACGTGTAACTTTAATTAGTTTCTGTAATATATTAGATGAGCAGTGGGATCTGGAGCCATGTTATTGCCAGCGATAGGTCACCAATCCGACACGCCAAGTGCAGACAGACACACAGACAGACCCACAGACACTGGATCGGACAATGGATGGCGCAGGAACCAGAGACCATATTCTTCTATGTATGTTTTATGTTCCAGAACGTCTTTAGTACCTGCTGGTCAACTGATTTACATGGACTCTCTAACCTTCCTTCTTATTTTTCTATAAAGGCATGCGGGCCAGACTTTCTCAAACACACAATGAGCACGGGGAATGGACAAATGAAAATCAAATTATAGATTCAAAATCTTCTTTTCTTTTTTTTTTTTTTTTCCAGTCCTGCTGGTGTTTTGTTTGGTTATTTCAAACTGAACGTAGCATTTTCCTTATCCATTCTCCATAAATCCTGCTTCATTGGGGAGGGAGGATATAAGATCCGTGTATAGTAAATATAACCCAGCATAGTATAAACCCTCTACGTATGTGGGCTTCTAATAAAATGTATTATTGACTTTCAAGTCAAAGGAAGTTGTGTATAAACCGGAAAAGGAAATCAATTATCACATTCAAATCCTACTAATGTTTATTAATAACACTTGAAATTCTCTATTGGGATTCCGTTTTTTTCCGTTTAGGAACCGCTTTGAGAAGAAATCATGCATGTTTTTGCCACATAACAAGTCTTTGCGATTCGAGTGTATAACCATTTATTTTGACAATTGGACAACATATTTTACTTATTTACTGTAGAAGAAAACATGGATTTTCAGTGCAGTTGTGTTGAAAGTGATTATCCGCACACAGTAACAAATGGGATTATTCGTCTGTTCCCTGATTATTTACCCGGGAAAATGAAATCCCAGGGCAGGGTGTCTGGTGTAGCCAATTCAGCCCATGCTTGGAGATAAGGGTCACAGTGGAATGATATTATTATTATTATTATTTTATTTTTTTTGATAGATTTTTTGTTTTTAATTCTTTATTTTTGTTGTGGAGAAATCTCCACGGGTTTTAATAGTAATATACAGTCACCCAATGCATAAGAATAAGGATTAAACATAACATTAAGTAGTAATATATATGAGACAATCTTGGTGAGTCGCGTTAACATGTCAGGCGGGTGCAAGATCTAAGAAGTGTATAGATAAAACAGAAGACATAGGACATACTAGTCTGTATCTCACGTTAGCTGTTCCTATGGGTGTAAAAGGTATAATATGACGTGGCCTCACGGACACACCCACCCAGCCCTTCATGACAACGTTTAGATACACCCAAATTAAGACCTACATCACCGCTATACCACAACATCCAGACGTATATAGGGACTTTACGCCATTCGAACAACTGTGCCAGGACCCGGAGCCCATGCCCCATAGTATTTCCTACCTCTACTCCATGCTACAACGACAACAGGGACACCCCCCACCCCCCTTCATGTCCAAATGGGAGACTACCATAGGGGAAACATTTACCGAGACCCAGTGGCACAAGATCTGCGACCTAGTACACCATTGCGCAATCGCTAGCAAAACCCAAGAAACTGCCTACAAGGTTCTCACACAGTGGTACCTGACCCCAGAACGCTTACAGAGAATGCATTTGGATGCGGACGGCCTCTGCTGGAGGTGTAAGAGAGGGACAGGATCCTTTCTCCACATATGGTGGGAATGCCCACTCATAGTACCGTTCTGGGAGAAAATAGCTGCCATGGTGGCCATGTTCACGGACAATGTCCCACCCTTCCAGCCCGCCCCGTACCTCCTACACCACACGACAACCCCCACATCACGCTACAAACGCTCCCTGACCATCCGAATCCTTAACGTTGCAAAACACCTAATACCTTTGCACTGGAAAAAAGACACAACCCCAACACTCTCCCTATGGTTTACTAGAATGGAGGAGTTACGAGTCACGGAGGAGATCTGGTATTCAGCCCAAGACCGAACACAGACATACTTAGACACATGGACACCCTGGTTGGCACGGGTGGGTACAGAGGCATTTCGGACTACGCTCTTGACCATGGGGGGAGGGACCGACAGTTCCCAGGAGGAGACGCTAGGAGACTAGCGGGACGACCCACACCTGGCCTAAAACGCGAAATCCCACTCCCACACCTCGTCGGAGCGGGGTGGGGCGCGTGCTCGGGGGTCCCTGGGGGCGGGGGCCAACCCCGCGGGGGCGTGCGGCGGGGGCTGTGACGCCGGCTGGGGTGAGACCACCTGTGGAGCCCGGGGCGGCCTGCAGCCTCGCTAGAGAAGGGGGTGGAAGTGCGCCAGTTCTGTGAGCAAGAAAGCTCATTAGTTTGGAGGGAGTCGCAGGATGCCCCTTAGGTTATTCCCATCAACACCACCTATACCGCTGGGCAGAACCGAAGCACACTAAGGGAGGGGGCCATCATCTCACAATATAGCCACTCAGGGCCCTGGACACAGGGTCACTGGGGGGCTGCGCGTCCTGAAGGGAACATGCACACCAGATGGCCACATGTCTCACTACTGCCTAGAGGCCACAGAGTAGGCATGGGGAATAGACAAACAAAACACAACAACGGTGGGGCAGGCAAAACCACTCAACGTAGAAATGGTATATATCGAATATAACAGAGTACTAAACACCACCATGTAACACCGGACCTGCGAGTCCACAACGCACATGCTATTTACTCATGAAAGCGACCTGCGAGTCGCCCAGACATGTATGTCATAACATGCCTTCCGATGTATAAACTTCTGCGAATGACCAGAGGGACCTGCGAGTCCGCATTTCTCTTTTCAATGTTGCAAAACCAACAAAAAAGAAAAAGTTTAATAAAAATATATTTACAAAAAATAAAAATAATATGACGTGGCTCTCTAGCCCAGTGTTTCCCAACCCAGTCCTCAAGGCACACCTACCAGTCCAGGATTTAAGGATTACCCAGTTTTGTCTAAGGTGTTTTTAGAAAAAAAAGACAAAACACCTTAGACAAAACTGGGTAATCCTTAAATCCTGGACTGGTAGGTGTGCCTTGAGGACTGGGTTGGGAAACATTGCTCTAGCCGCTCATGAGGGTTTTGGGCCATCACATTGATGTGGCGTACCAGTCGCCCGAGGGGGTTGAACGTTCCCAATATGATAGAACCCGCTAACAACACTTTAGGGGGCTATTAGATTGGTGTAGCGTGCTAGTTGTTCTGGCGAGCTCAAAGTGTACTTTACGGGTTTAATACTCCGACAGGCCATGCAGGCTTGCGACCATCAGGTTGGTCCGATATGTCGGCGGCCCAAGCGGGCTCATAGCGGGCAATACGGGGTACCTCTTTAGCGAGTCATGTAGGGTCGGAAGCATAATGACCGCCCTTATGAGTTTAAAGGATAAATATTGTGGTACTTCATACTAGTGACTCTTGCGATGTTAAAAGTAATGCACATTGGTAGGGCACTAGCGGCTCGTGTGAATGTAATACGTACTTATTGCTAAAACATGTAGGTAACTTTTATAATGTTTAAATAAACATAGTGGTAGAACACATTAGTAGCTCATGTGGTGTTGAGGTAGACATGTTAACAGCACTCGTAGGTAGCTCCAATGCATTTTGTATAAGGCATTGCTGTAGAATATGTAAGTACCTCTTATGGGGTTAAGTCACATAAGTAAAATTCTAGTCAACAGTGCATGCTAGTATTACACACTAAGTAAAAGTGTCTCTCTGCAGATCTGAAATAATTAAGACAGCCGTGGGAGCATCAACCGAGGGATCAAAATAGTGAGATCCCCTCCCCCCCCCCAAAAAAAAAAAGAGAAGATGGGGAAAAAACTAAAATTGTAAAAAAATTTAGTCAGTCTGTCAGTTTTCTTAGCAGCTGCCTCCCTTCAGGGTTACCTGACCTATGGAGGGCGCTGATGTATTGGTCACCGTTTCGCCGTTGCTGTGCCAGGGTTTTCTTCCCTCTCGGTGGTGTGAGTGTCGGTTGGTAAAGTCCTGTGCTCCATGGGCGCAGCGGGCGATGGCCGTGGTAATTGGAGCTTCTCTAGGAAGGCCGCCGGATCCTCCGCCGCGGACAGTGTCAACACTGCGTCTCCGTGTGGTACCACCAGGGTACCCGACGTGCCCCATCTATACCTGACTCCGTGGTCTCTGAGGAGTTTGGTGACCGGCATGAATCTGCGTCTCTCCAGCAGGACAGCGAAAGGTAGGTCTTCAAAGATTCTCACTTGGCAGTTTTCCACAGCTATGAGGGGTGTGCTCCGTGAACTGGTCAGCATCGCTGTCTTCACTGCTGGGCTTCGGGTGACCGCGATGATGTCCCTGGGGGCGTCCACAGGGGCTGTTGCGGCCTTCCGTATGCGGAACGCAGAGGACACGGGCGGCAGCCCTCCCTCTCCTCTCACCTCCAGTACAGCGGCCATTTTATTGGCAAACTCTAGTACTGACTCTGCTCCCACCGTCTCTGGCACCCCTCTTATACGTATGGTTTTTCTTTCGGTGCCTTGCCTCAGTGGTAGTGATGGCCCGGGTTAGTTGCTGGAGCTGCTGGGAGAGATCCGCTATGTGAGCTCGGGTCTCTGTGAGGTTGTTGTCCCTTTCCTCCTCTCCTGTCTCGACTGCTCCCAATCTGGCCATGATGCCGCCCATCTCTCCACGCACCCTGTCTAGGTCCTTCTTCCAGACCCCACGGAGCTCGAATAGGAGCCTTTTAATGTCCCCCTTGGTGGAGGGCGACGTGTCTGAGTCGGAGTCCTCTCTCTGATAAACTCTGCTGAGGGCCCGTGTTGACATCGATCCCTCTTAATCTGGGGATGTCTCTGACTCGCTGGATCCTCGAGGCCTGGCAGGCGCCATCTTAGGCTGCGCTGTCTGCTGCGGCCTATTGAATGACCTCCTGATATCTGAAAGTTTAGAAGCCTCCGATGTCAGTAATTTGCGGTGCTTGCGCCCCATCTCTCTCTTGGGGGGTTCAGTGTCACCACTGTCTTGGTTATAGGGTGTAGCTGTGTGTTTTTCGTGGCTTTTTGGGGGTATTTTCAGTGTGTTTAGCCGGAATGATATTCTAATTGATGGAAGTCAACATGTGGAGGTGGATCTGATAAACTTGTATTCATCAGATTGTCGCTGGTCTTTTGATTTGAAGAGAGGTCACGGGACACTGGGCTCAGTAAGTTTCCATCCATGATCAATACAGACAACAAACAGACTCACACTGACAAACCTAAAATGAAAGCGGTGTTGATGGATCTTCACAATGGACACATTGGTTATTCCAGAATATCATACGACAGTGGCCGGTGTGTAGTAAGAACCAAAGCACAAGCTGGACACGTGGAACGTGGACCCAGTATGGGGCCGTGGCCAGAGACATAGAAAACGCACTAGATGCAAAACTAGCCGCACTTTGGTGGTGGAAAATGCTTTGTTGGAGAAGCAATTCTGCTCTGGAATAGTAGCAGGAGTTAGTAGGATTATTTTATTTTCTTTGTTTGCGAAGTTTTCCGTCATGGGTCTTAATACCAATTAAAGTCTCACAGAACCAACAAACTGAGCTGGGCCAAGCTGTAAAGTGACCTGTAGATCCCCAGGATGGGATGTAGGGCCAGAGGCTGGCCATTTATGTTTCGTATAATGCAAACCGCGAGAGTGTTTGTAACACTGTTACTTGTACCTGGTAATTGAAATGCAATTTATTCAGTTAAAACTGCTCTGTTTTAATGTTTCCTGAGCGCTCGATGAATCAATCCTGGTGAAATGTTAAAAGGCAATCTCTATACAATATAAATTATATAAATTAGAAAGGGTACCGTATGTAAGTGCGTGACTCGATAAGTGAAAGGAAGGTTTAATTGAGCAATATTTCCACACAATGCATTATGTTTATTAATATTTGAAATCCTCTCCCTTCCTAAACGTAGCGACGTCTCTCTGTGCTGCAGCAATTTAATGTAATAACCCGCAATACGAAGTGTGTTGGTGGTGGAGACGTGAAATGGATTAAATGGGTTTGTTTACATAGATGGATCCGTACGGAGACCGTAACAGCTGCCAAGCACATTTATATTAGAAGTTCTTGATTGTATTTACCAGTTTAACATATACTTCCTGAGAAGCGGACAATTACACAAAATCCAGGTGAAAAATTCAGTGTATTAAAGGAAACCATAACTCTCTGTGAATAATTCCTCCATTTAATAAAACATTAAAGATCACCTGGAACTTGTGTTAACATTTTTAATTTGATTATAGTTTGTTTTGTGGTTTGGTTTTTCGTTTCTTTTCGAATCAATTTTATATGAAAGATTTTAGTAATTGACATCACAGTCCAGTCCAGGCACAGCCAAGGCACACAATGCAAATGAGAAGGAGAACAGAAACCGTGTTTCTGACTTGTATCACCTTGGCAGAAACGGGCAACATTTATAACTATGATTGACAGGCAGCCAAGAAGGAGCTGCTCAGTTCTATCCCCTTTAAAGAGGGATGGTGGCCTTGATTTATTGTGAGCTTTCCCCCCCATTCCTGTACAGAGGAATGCTGGGAGACTGGGTGCAGTCTGACACAATGTATTTATTTTTAGCATGATTCTTTGATTTTTAATGGTTTGAAAACAGCAAAATAACTCCAAGATGGCTGCCTTCACACTGACTGATGTCTCTCACCTCTTCTCGAACTAATCTTCCTCTATTGTTCAGGATAGAAAAATAAATATAATGGACTACTGGAGGAGTGTGGAAGCTGGCCTCCTGCCCACCGACTCTGGTCCAGGTCAGGGACACCATTTGCCAGTTACCCTGCCCAGGCATCATTAGCAGCTTTTCATCGGTGCCACTGGTTCAGCACTTTCCCTTTATGTGAATGGAACCAAACGCTAGCTCCCTGGCGGCTGTTCGCATGAACCAAACCCACAAATAGTCCTCAGCGGTACTTAGCCGCGACTGCTATGGAACTAATTTCGGCATGAGGACTTTGTGGGTTCCCGGTAACCTCAGCGGGACTTAGCCGCGAATGTTATGGAACTGTTTTTGGCATGAGGTGACCGTGATTCTGGGTTTGCAACCACTTTGAAATCTGCCAGGAGAGCGCTTTTTGGAGACTAAGGGGAACAAATGCGATCCGAGAGTCAGGCGGAGCACCCCGTATGCGGCCGCAGGAGCTCCTGAAAGTTGACCGGCAAAAGCACCAAACGCCCTGGAACTATTTTGGAACTAATTAAGACCACGTGTATGGCCGGTCAGTACTTGAACACGGTGGCGTTTCCCCTACACTGCGTGGATCTTAGCACTATCTTGAGAACTTGGGCACTCAGATAAGTGCTATTTGGGGATGTATTATTTGTTGCGTTATTTTTTGTTTTTATTATGTTTTAGGGTACTTATGTTTTTGTATTTTTGTGTTGGACTCTCTGTTCATGGGAGATAATTAGCTTACCGGTCTTTAACGCAATTATCTCCCAGTCCCAGAGATTCCTGGGAAGAGCTTGTGTTGAATACAGTGGAGACCCCCGGCTCCAGTCTGTGCATAAAAGGCAGAGTTTGGCTCATTCAAATCCGTTCTACTCCCAGAGCTATGTGTTTTATAGTAACTTGGATGGGAAAGGGCTATAATCCCTGTTCAGCACCTTGTTCCAGCTCGTGGAGGATTCAGTGGGGAAAGTCCTTGTATGGACTAGAGCTCCCAGTGCCTGGGAGGGAATAGAGCTAGTCCCCTATCCTGTTTCAGGACGCAGAGGCTCCAGGAGGACCCCAGTCAAGCCACGGCGACTGGGGCAGAAGCTCTGAGGTTTCCCTCTGTTCCAGCTAGGAAGTGGTTCTTAGAGGACATACCCAGCCAGGGTACAGTGAGCTCCACTATATAACTGCTGCCTTATGTGTGTGTTTGTGGTTGTGATGCTGTCGCCCGTCCTCTCCATGGTATTCCCAGTAATTCACAGCTTGCTCTTATGATCGCCATTATTGATTCATTTACATGGTGTGTACCTTGTTAAAGTACATGAAATATAATAGTCCCCGAATGGGGAAAGTGTTCCAAACAAGTGACAGATCCACCCTAACATTGTATTTTATAGGCTGTTATTTAAAGGGACACTATAGGCACCCAGACCACTTCATAAACTTCAATAATTACCTCTGTGGCTTAACTCCACCGCTAGTGACTGTCTGCGTGGTTAGGAGACTTTTGGTTATTAGACATGTGTAATTTGTTTCTGTCCGAATATGAATTTGGACGAATTTCGGGCAATTCAGACGAATTTCGGGCAATTCGGACATCCACCAATCGCTCAGGGGTGGGGGCCAGGGGGGAGGACGACATTAGGTCCCCCACTCATTCTAATTTAGGGCCCCCACCCACCGCTCAGGGGTGGGGGCCAGGGGGTAGGACATTAGGCCCCCCCCATTCTAATTTAGGGCCCCCACTGTTTACTAGACACGCCCTTACTCGCGGTCTAGCGAGTAGGGGCATAATTTACTAATACTAAGTAATCTTTACTTAGTATTAGTAAATTTGGCTGAAAGACCAATTTAGGTCTTTCAGCCTTTTGGTATATAACTCCTTAATACCGTGGGAATTAGGGAGTTATCTACCAAGCGTCTGCAAGAGAAGTTCCGAAGTGCGAAATTTTTCCAATGCACATGCCTATTGGTTATACAATGCTTTCCTATGGGGGAAGCCTAACGCAAGCGCGACATTTGTTGCACAAGCGCTTTGGGCCCTGGCGTCGGAGGGGAGGCGCAGCCTGAACATCGATGCTGGAATCAGGTAAGTGGTGGGGAGGGGACGACGGAGGGAAGCACTACTATAGTGTTTCCCTTTAATGTCAGACTAGGGCTTCATGTCCAGATATATTGTAATTCTTTATTCTGCCATTTATTGGGGTCAATGTTTCCGATGTATTTCTTTGGGTTTCATTGTCCTGAAATCTGCCTTGATCTCGCGATGTGTAATTATTTGTCTCCCAGGAAATCCATGGGTTTTCAATGATTTAATTCCAGAGTTTCCATGATTGGGGATACTGACCCTGTTTATTGTATCTCTGATCCCATTTAGTTATTGGCTCTGGTTATATTTTAGTATCTGTACCCGGTTTTAACACATCCTAAAGGGTTCTTAAACGATGATTTGCTGGTGGTCACTAATCTTGCCACAGAAAATACTTTTTTCTATTTTTTATTTCTTTACAATTTATTTTGCTGATTGAATTTTTAGAGGAGTTTTCGTCATACTCCGAGACAGATTCATCCTCCTGTTTTATCTTTGAAAGAGTTGATCGTAGAGATGTGCATTGGGGAAAAATGTATTTTGCTTCATTTTACATAGTTACATAGTTACATAGCTGAAAAGAGACTCGCGTCCATCAAGTTCAGCCTTCCTCACATATGCTTTTGCTGTTGATCCAAAAGAAGGCAAAAAACCCAGTCTGAAGCGCTTCCAATTTTGCAACAAACTAGGAAAAAATTCCTTCTTGACCCCAAAATAGCAGTCAGATGTCTCCTTGGATCAAGCAGCTATTAGCCCACTAATTAGAAATTGTATCCCTGGATGTTATGTTTTTGCAAGTATTTATCCAATTGCAGTTTAAACATCTGTATGGACTCTGATAAAACCACCTCTTCCGGCAATGAATTCCATATCCTTATTGCTCTTACTGTAAAAAAAAACCTTTTCTTTGCCTTAGATGAAATCTCCTTTCTTCAAGCCTAAATGTGTGACCTTGTGTCCTATGTATAGCCCTGTTTATGAATAGATTTCCAGGTAATGGTTTGTACTGGCCCCGAATATATTTGTATAATGTTATCATATCCCCTCTAGAGGTTTACATTTTTTAACCTTTCTTCATAACTAAAATGCTCCATTCCTTTTATCAATTTTGTAGCTTGTCTCTGCACTTTTTCTAGTGCCATGATATCCTTCTTTAGAACAGGTGTCCAAAATTGCACAGCATATTCAAGGAGTGGTCTTACCAGCGATTTATAAAGAGGCAAACTTGTATTTTCATCTTGCTACCTAATTTGTTGTCTATAACAATTCCCAAATCCTTCTCGTGTGTGGTTATCCCTAGTTCACTACCATTTAGGGTGTAAATTGCTTGTGCATTCTTAACCCCGAAGTGCATAACTTTGCATTTTTCTGCGTTAAATTTCATCTGCCATTTTAGTGCCCAGTCCCCCAATCTATCCAAATCCCTCTGCAGCAAGGCAATATCCTGCTCACATTTTATTACTTTACAAATTTTTGTGTCATCTGCAAACACTAAAACATGGCTTTCAATGCCTATTGCAAGATCATTTATAAATATGTTAAATAGAAGCGGTCCCAAAACAGAACCCTGAGGGACACCACTTACCACTTTTGTCCAGCCTGAAAATTTACCATTAATAACAACTCGTTGTACTCTATCCTTAATCCAATGTTCTACCCCAGAACAAGAATATTCAACTAGACCAATTTATTTTAGTTTGAAGACTAACCTATTGTGAGGAACCGTATCAAATGCCTTGGCAAAATCCAAGTAGATCACATCCACGGCAACACCCTGATCTATATTTCTACTTCTCCGTAGAATGCAATTAGGTTAGTTTGACATGACCTGTGCTTCATAAAACCATGCTGATTATTGCTAATAACACAGTTCTTCCCAATGAATTCCTGAATATTATCCCTTAATAGCCGTTCAAATAATTTCCCAGTCACAGAAGTTAAGCTCACAGGTCTATAATGCCCAGGCAAGGATTTTGAACCCTTTTTAAATATAGTTTTGTTTCAATCCACTAATTTTCAACTTACGGTTTGTCAGAAATTTGGAAATGATCGATTCCGAGCGAACTAAAATTTGTAAAAATTTAGGAAGGGAAAGTTCTGTAAATGTGGGCACCATTATTCCCAAGTATGTGAAATTAGGGCGCTCTAACTTATTATCCTTAAAAATGTTCATCCCACATAAGGATACCAAATGAGGGCACGATCTACTAAATAAACACCGCTATTTTACAGTGTAGTAGCCCCATAATTAGCTATTCTAATGTTGCCATATTAAAGGATTCCCTACTTGGTTATCCTTCTGAAGTCAAATGGAATCTGAAATAATTGGATTTGTTCCGAATATGTTAATTTTTGGTTTGTTTTAGTTTGAAAACTTTTTTCATTATGGACATTTCTGAATTTCAGGATTTGGCTGAAATCTTATTTGGAACGAAACAAATTGCACGTCTAGGGACTAGTGACTTATTGGCTTAATGCCTCCCACAGGAGAAGCGGTAGCGGTCAGTCCTGTTTAGTTTTATATGTCAAAGCAAAGCATCTCAGTATCTGTACCTTCTAAATTCATGTTGCAATGGCTGCAGTTGCTTTTTATACGAACTTCCTAAATAATTTATCACCGGTGCCTGTCTCATGAAGCCTGTAACCCGCGGCTAGCGATTCCCAATATCGAATGCTTCCAAAATGATATTCTGCACTCTCTCGGCGCACTTTGTACATTTATTCCCAATTCACCAGGATAACCCAGTTTGGTCACAAAGTATCCAACACCGCTTACATTTCTATGTCTAACCTTATTATTTGGAGCAATTTATTATATCTACCAGCATTCCTTCTGCTGCTTATTTAATCAATTAAGGGAAAGCCCGCTTGACGCATTTTACCCCAGATAGCGGTTAATGGCAGTCCGCTTGTCTGTCCAGATCTTATAGATTGTTTTAAGCAATGTAAGGGAGTTTAACTTGAGGATAATCTGATTTATTTTCTCTATATTGCTGCAGCGATTTATGGGATACAATTAGACCCCTTAAACCAAAACGAGAGGTTCCTGATTGGTGGAACGTCTTATTTGGTCTGAGAGGATTTTCTGAATACCATCACTACTGTTTTCGAGTTATATAAAAGCTTTGTTTTAGTTATCCATTATTCAGATTCTTACAAATGTCAAGTTAATATAGCTAAACTGGAATAAATTCCCCCAACTCAACAATTTTTTTTTCCGACTTGTGTTTTTTTGTTTTGTGGTAAAATAATTGTTGATTTACTGAACATTCTTGTCATTTCTCCACAATTCCTAGTTTAGTGATTAGCTCTGTACGTGTCGATTTTTAGCAAGTAACGATGTATGATACAATGTACCCCAGGCAGGTAAACTGCGGTATTTTACTTCTTGTTCTGGGTCGTAGAGAGCAAAGCGGGATATTGACCATTCAGCTTGCTGTCTCTCTAAATAGGAGCCTCATCCTCTGCCCCTTATATCCCATTATTTAAGCTTTTAATTGGATTATTCACGGCCCCTCAGGACAGATCTTGCTGTAGGACGAGCATCCGCGTAAAACAAAAACTGTCTCTTTGTCCGATGAGCTTTGATGTAAATGAGTGAATTTTCCGCTGATGTGGGGTTTCAGGTTTACAAACAGACCAGCTGTATGTCCGATGAATACTCGCTGTGAAGGGAGCATTTAGTCACAGAGTGCGTTGAATCCCGCAGAGCACGTGCCTCTCGTTTATATGTGTTGTTAATGGGAGGAATGAGACTACAAATTTAAGTGCATTTTTCCCTTTCAGTTCTGCATTAGTAAGCCATGGAGTCTGCTTTATGAAGACAATGGTAATGTCTCAACCCACACTAAGTGTTACCAAAAACAGAGCTATTTACTATCAAAGTGAGACTTCAAAGAGAATTCCAAACGCACGGTCAGAGAAGCCAATGAGAGCAGAGTTGACCTTGACAACTTTCCCAGTTTGGCTATTTTGACTTTAAATTTGAAGTTAGAATTCACCTTGATTCCTCACTTTACTGAACAGGGTGTACATAGCCTGTGTTTGTTGATCCAAAGAGAAATCTTTAAATTAGTTATTTCAATAATAATAATAATAATAATAATAAAACCTAATATTTCACCTTCTTTTGGATTGGCCGCAGAGGCAGAGCTGTGAGGGTGAACTTGATGCACTGCAGATCTGCATTACAATGTATCCCGTGTCCACTGGAATGCTGAAAGGCCACATGTGTGTACCTCTATACACCACAAATTTACTCACTGTGTTCTGTGTCATTAAGGGGTATTACCTTTCCAGCAGCGAGACAATGGGCGCCTTTCACCCTCAAACTATTCCCCTTCTATAACTAAAATGGTTAGATGGAAGGATGGGAGTAGGAGAAGGAATGGTTAGATGGACTGATGGGAGTAGGAGAAGGAATGGTTAGATGGAAGGATGGGAGTCGGAGGAGGAATGGTTAGATGGAATGATGGGAGTGGGAGAAGGAATGGTTAGATGGAAGGATGGGCGTAGGAGGAGGAATGGTTAGATGGAAGGATGGGCGTAGGAGGAGGAATGGTTAGATGGAAGGATGGGAGTCGGAGGAGGAATGGTTAGATGGAAGGATGGGCGTAGGAGGAGGAATGGTTAGATGGAAGGATGGGAGTCGGAGGAGGAATGGTTAGATGGAAGGATGGGAGTCGGAGAAGGAATGGTTAGATGGAAGGATGGGCGTAGGAGAAGGAATGGTTAGATGGAAGGATGGGAGTAGGAGAAGGAATGGTTAGATGGAAGGATGGGAGTAGGAGGAGGAATGGTTAGATGGAAGGATGGGAGGCAGAGGAGGAATGGTTAGATGGAATGATGGGAGTAGGAGAAGGAATGGTTAGATGGAATGATGGGAGTCGGAGAAGGAATGGTTAGATGGAATGATGGGAGTCGGAGGAGGAATGGTTAGATGGAAGGATGGGCGTAGGAGGAGGAATGGTTAGATGGAAGGATGGGAGTAGGAGGAGGAATGGTTAGATGGAAGGATGGGAGTCGGAGGAGGAATGGTTAGATGGAAGGATGGGAGTGGGAGGAGAAATGGTTAGATGGAAGGATGGGAGTAGGAGAAGGAATGGTTAGATGGAATGATGGGAGTTGGAGGAGGAATGGTTAGATGGAAGGATGGGCGTAGGAGGAGGAATGGTTAGATGGAATGATGGGAGTTGGAGGAGGAATGGTTAGATGGAAGGATGGGAGTAGGAGGAGGAATGGTTAGATGGAAGGATGGGAGTAGGAGGAGGAATGGTTAGATGGAAGGATGGGAGTCGGAGGAGGAATGGTTAGATGGAAGGATGGGCGTAGGAGGAGGAATGGTTAGATGGAAGGATGGGAGTAGGAGGAGGAATGGTTAGATGGAAGGATGGGAGTCGGAGGAGGAATGGTTAGATGGAAGGATGGGAGTGGGAGGAGAAATGGTTAGATGGAAGGATGGGAGTAGGAGAAGGAATGGTTAGATGGAATGATGGGAGTTGGAGGAGGAATGGTTAGATGGAAGGATGGGTGTAGGAGGAGGAATGGTTAGATGGAAGGATGGGAGTCGGAGGAGGAATGGTTAGATGGAAGGATGGGAGTCGGAGAAGGAATGGTTAGATGGAAGGATGGGCGTAGGAGAAGGAATGGTTAGATGGAAGGATGGGAGTAGGAGAAGGAATGGTTAGATGGAAGGATGGGAGTAGGAGGAGGAATGGTTAGATGGAAGGATGGGAGGCAGAGGAGGAATGGTTAGATGGAATGATGGGAGTAGGAGAAGGAATGGTTAGATGGAATGATGGGAGTCGGAGAAGGAATGGTTAGATGGAATGATGGGAGTCGGAGGAGGAATGGTTAGATGGAAGGATGGGCGTAGGAGGAGGAATGGTTAGATGGAAGGATGGGAGTAGGAGGAGGAATGGTTAGATGGAAGGATGGGAGTCGGAGGAGGAATGGTTAGATGGAAGGATGGGAGTGGGAGGAGAAATGGTTAGATGGAAGGATGGGAGTAGGAGAAGGAATGGTTAGATGGAATGATGGGAGTTGGAGGAGGAATGGTTAGATGGAAGGATGGGCGTAGGAGGAGGAATGGTTAGATGGAATGATGGGAGTTGGAGGAGGAATGGTTAGATGGAAGGATGGGAGTAGGAGGAGGAATGGTTAGATGGAATGATGGGAGTAGGAGAAGGAATGGTTAGATGGAATGATGGGAGTCGGAGAAGGAATGGTTAGATGGAATGATGGGAGTCGGAGGAGGAATGGTTAGATGGAATGATGGGAGTGGGAGAAGGAATGGTTAGATGGAAGGATGGGAGTCGGAGGAGGAATGGTTAGATGGAAGGATGGGAGTGGGAGGAGAAATGGTTAGATGGAAGGATGGGAGTCGGAGGAGGAATGGTTAGATGGAATGATGGGAGTAGGAGAAGGAATGGTTAGATGGAATGATGGGAGTCGGAGGAGGAATGGTTAGATGGAATGATGGGAGTGGGAGAAGGAATGGTTAGATGGAAGGATGGGAGTCGGAGGAGGAATGGTTAGATGGAAGGATGGGAGTGGGAGGAGAAATGGTTAGATGGAAGGATGGGAGTCGGAGGAGGAATGGTTAGATGGAATGATGGGAGTTGGAGGAGGAATGGTTAGATGGAAGGATGGGAGTCGGAGGAGGAATGGTTAGATGGAAGGATGGGAGTCGGAGGAGGAATGGTTAGATGGAAGGATGGGCATAGGAGGAGGAATGGTTAGATGGAAGGATGGGAGTAGGAGGAGGAATGGTTAGATGGAAGGATGGGAGTAGGAGGAGGAATGGTTAGATGGAAGGATGGGAGTAGGAGGAGGAATGGTTAGATGGAATAATGGGAGTGGGAGAAGGAATGGTTAGATGGAATGATGGGCGTAGGAGGAGGAATGGTTAGATGGAATGATGGGCGTAGGAGGAGGAATGGTTAGATGGAAGGATGGGAGCCAGAGGAGGAATGGTTAGATGGAATGATGGGAGTAGGAGAAGGAATGGTTAGATGGAAAGATGGGAGTCGGAGGAGGAATGGTTAGATGGAATGATGGGAGTCGGAGGAGGAATGGTTAGATGGAAGGATGGGAGTAGGAGAAGGAATGGTTAGATGGAATGATGGGAGTCGGAGAAGGAATGGTTAGATGGAATGATGGGAGTTGGAGGAGGAATGGTTAGATGGAATGATGGGAGTAGGAGAAGGAATGGTTAGATGGAATGATGGGAGTTGGAGGAGGAATGGTTAGATGGAATGATGGGAGTCGGAGGAGGAATGGTTGGATGGAATGATGGGAGTCGGAGAAGGAATGGTTAGATGGAATGATGGGAGTTGGAGGAGGAATGGTTAGATGGAATGATGGGAGTCGGAGGAGGAATGGTTGGATGGAATGATGGGAGTCGGAGGAGGAATGGTTAGATGGAATGATGGGAGTCGGAGAAGGAATGGTTAGATGGAATGATGGGAGTCGTTACTTAGATGGTGGGTTTTAACACTATAGGGTCAGGGATACATGTTTGTATTAAGACCAAAGTTGCTGAATTGAAAACCATCTCTAAATCCACTATGCTGTTGGCCAAGATCTTTAAATTGACTTGAATTCTGACTTTAGTGAATAACCCTGTATATGAGGGCACAGTGAGGGACGGGCCTCCAAGTCTTGCCACCAAGGATGTCCTTCCCCCTTCCCAGTATCTCAGTCAGCGCCGTCTTCAGTGATTATAGCAGGATAAAGTGATATAGCTCCTTGACCCAGAGATTAGTCGAGACTGAATGCTGGGAGTAATCTGGTTTATTCAATGCAAGGCACACTCCATTTATACACAGATCACCAGCATGGGGTCTCCATACAGAGAAATACAAACCCTTTCTTTGTATGGAGATAATGGAGTCAAGGACTGATAACTTAATTCTCTCTCTGTTACTGGGACCCACATAGAAAATACCCCAAAGCCACACAATATTAACACAGGAACCCCACAAGTCTTATATCCCCGAATAGCCTGGATCTGAGTGCCCAAGTTGTCGTTCGGATCCGTTCTGTGGAAGGGAATCACCATAGGGGTAAAGTTTTCATCAGCCGGCTACCAGGTTTTTGCCCAAAACAGTTCTGTGGAGAAAAAGACTGCAGCCGGTCAACTTTCAGGAGTTCCCGTGCGCTTAACCCCTTAAGGACCAAACTTCTGGAATAAAAGGGAATCATGACATGTCACACATGTCATGTGTCCTTAAGGGGTTAAAAACCGTATGCTCCCCCTGGCTGTAGGGAGCGAATGTTCCTCATGTTCGCATGAGTCTTTTTCCTGAAAAGCGCTCTCCTTCAGTCATACGAATGGTGCCACCCAGAAAGAGCACTTAAGTTAATGGGTTATTTGAAGTTAATGAGCCAGGGGGTGGGGAAACGGGTTTTCGTTCGGTAACCGAAAGGAAAGTCAAATAAGTGACGGAGCGTTCTGTCACATATAGAATTAGATGGGATAAGCTCAAAGCTCACAGGATGGATCATTTTTCAGCTAAGTTTTTCCTTAAATAGCAGAGCTGTTACTTTAGCAGAGTTAGAGAAACTTTTAAAATCCACACATTTTGCCTAAATTTAGTTTCCATTCAGTTTTCAATTCACACCAATGTCCTATTTAGTGAACAAAGCCCACCGTGATTAGATGTGACTATTCCAGAGTAGGTTGAAGCTGGTGTAGAGGTCGGTGCTTCTCGGACACAAGGTTTCGTGGCTGATTTTTTGTTTTGTTTGCTGCATCGTTAATTCACTGTACCTGTAATTCGTCTCTGCATATTCTGGATTTTTGTAGTGAGTTGTTAACGTGCCCTGTTTATGTTCGGTATTATTCAATAAATGGCTCAAACTTGGCAGAAGCTGTAAGATGTGCAGTATTTGTGTTTTTGAATCCATGCCATTCAGATGAGAAATGGCATAGTGCGTCCCGAACTTGGCTCGGCGTCGGTTCAACATTCTCTCCTTCAGCGTTGCTTAGAGGACTCCTGGAGATATTAGTGTTTCGGGAAGGAATGTATTCTCTCACAAACACGTCTCTGTGTCACGCTCCGTTTATTACCTGCTACGCTGACCTGGCCCGGTGTCATGCTGCCTCTGACAAGCTATTCTGGGCTGCAGTTATTACGCAGATTCTCACAGTACATGCAGGCACAAAATATTACTCCTCATTCACATAGCTAAACCGTGGGTGCAGCGTAGCTTCCACATTCAGAGTTACCGTCTGTCCTCAATTTGCCGGGACTGGTCCATGTTTTGGATTGCTGTATCGCATTACAGAGGTGGAACCAACTCAGCCAACTTGGGGCCCTCAGGAAGAGAGATTGAAATATGGGTTTTCTTTATTTCTGCGTGTGTTACTGTATGTGTTGGTGTCTGTCAATGTATGTACATGTATCTGTGTTAATCTGTGCGTATACTTGACAAAAAGTGTACCTGGAAAATATTTTTTACAAAAGTTAGCAAGTATGTGCACTTACAAGTAGCATGCCAATTACACGGGGGTTCGTTTAATGCCAGTTACCGAGGGTTTGTTTAATTCATTACAGGGGGTTCATTTAATGCAGAGGGCTGATTTTATTGTGAATGAATTGGTGGCTGCCCCCTGTTCTGCCATGTGTTGTTATTATTATTATTATTATTATTATTATTATTATTATTTATTTTATTATTTATATAGCTCCAGCAAATTCCATAGCGCTGTACAATGGGTGGACTAACAAACACGTAATTGTAACCAGACAAATGGACACACAGGAACAGAGGGGTTGAGGGCCGTGCTCAATGAGCTTACATCCTAGAGTGAGTGGGGTATAGTGACACAGTAATAGAGGGATTGAGGCCCTGCTCAGTGAGTTTACTTGCTAGAGGGAGTGGGGTATAGTGACACAGTAACAGAGGGATTGAGGCCCTGCTCAGTGAGTTTACATGCTAGAGGGAGTGGGGTATAGTGACACAGTAACAGAGGGATTGAGAGCCCTGCTCAGTGAGTTTACATGCTAGAGGGAGTGGGGTATAGTGACACAGTAACAGTGATTGAGGGCCCTGCTCAGTGAGCTTACATGTTAGAGGGAGTGGGGTATAGTGACACAGTAACAGAGGGATTGAGGGCCCTGCTCAGTGAGTTTACTTGCTAGAGGGAGTGGGGTATAGTGACACAGTAACAGAAGGATTGAGGCCCTGCTCAGTGAGTTTACTTGCTAGAGGGAGTGGGATATAGTGACACAGTAACAGAGGGATTGAGGCCCTGCTCAGTGAGCTTACATGTTAGAGGGAGTGGGGTATAGTGACACAGTAACAGAGGGATTGAGGGCCCTGCTCAGTGAGTTTACATGCTAGAGGGAGTGGGGTATAGTGAAACAGTAACAGAGGGATTGAGGGCCCTGCTCAGTGAGTTTACATGTTAGAGGGAGTGGGGTATAGTGACAGTAACAGAGGGATTGAGGCCCTGCTCAGTGAGTTTACTTGCTAGAGGGAGTGGGATATAGTGACACAGTAACAGAGGGATTGAGGTCCTGGTCAGTGAGCTTACATGCTAGAGGGAGTGGGGTATAGTGACACAGTAACAGAGGGATTGAGGCCCTGCTCAGTGAGCTTACATGTTAGAGGGAGTGGTGTATAGTGAAACAGTAACAGAGGGATTGAGGGCCCTGCTCAGTGAGTTTACATGTTAGAGGGAGTGGGGTATAGTGACAGTAACAGAGGGATTGAGGCCCTGCTCAGTGAGTTTACTTGCTAGAGGGAGTGGGATATAGTGACACAGTAACAGAGGGATTGAGGTCCTGGTCAGTGAGCTTACATGCTAGAGGGAGTGGGGTATAGTGACACAGTAACAGAGGGATTGAGGCCCTGCTCAGTGAGCTTACATGTTAGAGGGAGTGGTGTATAGTGACACAGTAACAGAGGGATTGAGGGCCCTGCTCAGTGAGTTTACATGTTAGAGGGAGTGGGGTATAGTGACACAGTAACAGAGGGATTGAGGCCCTGCTCAGTGAGTTTACTTGCTAGAGGGAGTGGGATATAGTGACACAGTAACAGAGGGATTGAGGCCCTGCTCAGTGAGCTTACATGTTAGAGGGAGTGGGGTATAGTGACACAGTAACAGAGGGATTGAGGGCCCTGCTCAGTGAGTTTACATGCTAGAGTTAGTGGGGTATAGTGAAACAGTAACAGAGGGATTGAGGGCCTGCTCAGTGAGTTTACTTGCTAGAGGGAGTGGGGTATAGTGACACAGTAACAGAGGGATTGAGGGCCTGCTCAGTGAGTTTACTTGCTAGAGGGAGTGGGGTATAGTGACAGTAACAGAGGGATTGAGGCCCTGGTCAGTGAGTTTACTTGCTAGAGGGAGTGGGGTATAGTGACACAGTAACAGAGGGATTGAGGGCCCTGCTCAGTGAGTTTACATGCTAGAGGGAGTGGGGTATAGTGACACAGTAACAGAGGGATTGAGGGCCCTGCTCAGTGAGTTTACATGCTAGAGGGAGTGGGGTATAGTGACACAGTAACAGAGGGATTGAGGGCCCTGCTCAGTGAGTTTACATGTTAGAGGGAGTGGGATATAGTGACACAGTAACAGAGGGATTGAGGGCCTGCTTAGTGAGTTTACATGTTAGAGGGAGTGGGGTATAGTGACACAGTAACAGAGGGATTGAGGGCCCTGCTCAGTGAGTTTACATGCTAGAGGGAGTGGGGTATAGTGACACAGTAACAGAGGGATTGAGGGCCTGCTCAGTGAGTTTACTTGTTAGAGGGAGTGGGATATAGTGACACAGTAACAGAGGGATTGAGGTCCTGGTCAGTGAGCTTACATGTTAGAGGGAGTGGGGTATAGCGACACAGTAACAGAGGGATTGAGGGCCTGCTCAGTGAGTTTACATGCTAGAGGGAGTGGGGTATCGTGACACAGTAACAGAGGGATTGAGGGCCCTGCTCAGTGAGTTTACATGCTAGAGGGAGTGGGGTATAGTGACACAGTAACAGAGGGATTGAGGGCCCTGCTCAGTGAGTTTACATGCTAGAGGGAGTGGGGTATAGTGACACAGTAACAGAGGGATTGAGGACCTGCTCAGTGAGTTTACATGCTAGAGGGAGTGGGGTATAGTGACAGTAACAGAGGGATTGAGGGCCCTGCTCAGTGAGTTTACATGTTAGAGGGAGTGGGATATAG
The DNA here is from genome assembly GCF_036172605.1 of Pelobates fuscus. Classification (NCBI taxonomy): domain Eukaryota; kingdom Metazoa; phylum Chordata; class Amphibia; order Anura; family Pelobatidae; genus Pelobates; species Pelobates fuscus. The sequence continues at coordinate 3,906,383 of NC_086329.1, forward strand.
TGACAGTAACAGAGGGATTGAGGGCCCTGCTCAGTGAGTTTACATGCTAGAGGGAGTGGGGTATAGTGACACAGTAACAGAGGGATTGAGAGCCCTGCTCAGTGATTTTACATGCTAGAGGGAGTGGGGTATAGTGACAGTAACAGAGGGATTGAGGGCCCTGCTCAGTGAGTTTACATGTTTGAGGGAGTGGGGTATAGTGACACAGTAACAGAGGGATTGAGGGCCCTGCTCAGTGAGTTTACATGTTAGAGGGAGTGGGGTATAGTGACACAGTAACCGAGGGATTGAGGGCCACTCAGTGAGTTTACATGTTAGAGGGAGTGGGGTAGAGTGACACAGTAACAGAGGGATTGAGGCCCTGCTCAGTGAGTTTACATGTTAGAGGGAGTGGGGTATAGTGACACAGTAACAGAGGGATTGAGGGCCCTGCTCAGTGAGCTTACATGTTAGAGGGAGTGGGGTATAGTGACAGTAACAGAGGGATTGAGGGCCCTGCTCAGTGAGTTTACATGTTAGAGGGAGTGGGGTATAGTGACAGTAACAGAGGGATTGAGGGCCCTGCTCAGTGAGTTTACATGTTAGAGGGAGTGGGGTATAGTGACAGTAACAGAGGGATTGAGGTCCTGCTCAGTGAGTTTACATGTTAGAGGGAGTGGGGTATAGTGACACAGTAACAGAGGGATTGAGTGCTCTGCTCAGTGAGCTTACATGTTAGAGGGAGTGGGGTATAGTGACACAAAAGATATAGGATGGGGTAATGAAATAGGTTGCTAGAAAAGTATTAGGTTATTTTTGACAGTTGCAGGAGAGGAGTCATGGTGGGGGGGGGGAATGAATAAAAACTTGCTAACAGTTTGATACGCTTTCCTAAAGAAGTGAGTTTTTAATTATTTTTTTTTGAAGGAGTGGAGACTGGGTGAGCATCTAATGGAGGAGGGAGGTGAGTTCCACAGAAAAGGTGCAGCCCTGGAGAAATGTTGAAGGCGAGCATCAGAGGTGGGAGTACGGACAGAAGATAGACGTAGGTCTTCGGCAGAGTGCAGGGGCCTCAACGGAACATATTTGTGTATTAGGGAGGATAGGTAGGTTGGGACTGTAGGGACTTGTAAGCAAGCATCAGAATCTTAAATTAAGCCCTATATCTAACTGGAAGCCAATGTAGGTGAGTCTCGCCGCCGCATTCATTATAGATTGCTGTGGTGCAATCTGGGAATACGTAAGACCACTGAGAAGTGGATTGCAGTAGTCAAGGTGAGAGAGAATAATGGCATGGACCAGCACCATGTGCTGTAATGATCTGAGTCACGTTTGGCACATTAAGTTCGGCTTGCCAACCCCTGAATTTATTTAATGATAACATTGTCAGACCTTGTTCTATCCAGATATATCGAGGTAGATGCAGGCATATGGTGGTATAGAGAGGTATATTGAGGTATATAATAGTATATGGTGGTTTAGATAGGTATGTGGCGGTATAGAGGCATATGGCAGTGTCGAGAGGTGTATGGCAGGGTGTAGAGAGGTATATGATGGGGTATAGAGCTATATTGGGTTGTAGAAGTACATGGCGGTGTCGAACGGTCTATGGCGTTGGAAAAAGAGGTATATGGCGGGGTATAGAGATCTATGGCTGGGTGTATAGAGGTCTATGGCTGGGTGTATAGAGGTCTATGGCTGGGTGTATAGAGGTCTATGGCTGGGTGTATAGAGGTCTATGGCATTGGAGAGAGGTCTATGGCTGGGTGTATAGAGGTCTATGGCATTGGAGAGAGGTCTATGGCGGGGTATAGAGGTCTATGGCATTGGAGAGAGGTCTATGGCGGGGTATAGAGGTCTATGGCATTGGAGAGAGGTCTATGGCGGTGTATAGAGGTCTATGGCATTGGAGAGAGGTCTATGGCGGTGTATAGAGGTCTATGGCATTGGAGAGAGGTCTATGGCGGTGTATAGAGGTCTATGGCATTGGAGAGAGGTCTATGGCGGTGTATAGAGGTCTATGGCATTGGAGAGAGGTCTATGGCGGTGTTGAGAGATGTATAATGGTCTATGGAGGTCTATAGAGATAAAGAAGTCTGCAGGAAGCATTTGTTTTTTTTAATCTTTATGGCCAGTATTTCCTCCTGTTTGCAGATCACCCACGCAGGCTGCTGTAGTGCTTTCCGCATTCATTCCATATGGTTTGTGCCAGAACCAGTCCCTGATTTAATTTCCATTAAAATGTTTCTCTAATGACCTTGTTAAAGATACAGCAAATCCTCCCTGAAGCTCTCTTCATCTTACCTGTGTTTGCCATAGAGCACAGAGGATGACATTGGCTGCCCATAGTTTGTGAACTACAACTCCCATGGTGCTCAGCCAGCCTCTGTGCCAAGGAGTATAAGCGTAGCTTTCACTGCCCCCCTAAACACTGAACCTTGAAATGTATGGGTCCCAGCTACAAATCTGGCAGCACTTTTCATGTATAGCCCGAGCCCTGTCCAGCGGAATCCTATCATACATAATATTATTTATTTTGTTACTGCTCATGTATCACCCTACAGCATAGTAAAGGCACATACACTTTAAATAAGTTACATGTAAATCATAAGAGTTTTTTATTTGTATTTTTAATTAAATGGACACTATAGTCATCAAAACAACATTATCTTAATGATCTAGTTTTGGAGTATAGATCATGCCTCTGACATTTCACGGCTGCATGACCGGTGCATAGTCGCCATATGGGCAGGGGGAATCAAAACAAACCCCCACATACCTAACCCAATAAAACACGGACACTAGGGTATATGGGTAAAAATTGTCCACAGCTTTTATTTTATAACATTGAAAAAGTCATCGCCCCCACACCCCGCCATACCACATTAGTAACCCCCACAGTTAGATCTAAAAGGCAATGACCTGTATATAAACACATAATATATAACAGTATGCCAAACATGAACATAAATTAAAGTGCCAACGTTTTAATTAACCATGGTAGAGGTATACCCGGATACCCCTACCCCACCCGGTTCTGAGCCACCGACAGGACTCGAAACCTACTAAACTTACCAAGAACTATATTCACCATTTCCATAACCATCCTCATGGAGAGCCTATTTCCTATCCTTCAGCTCCCTATCCCGCCGCTGTGACAAAACGGGACAACCCCACCATTAAACCAGGGAGGAGGGACAAACTCAGCCAGTTAAAAGTGAATTTCCTAAGATGGCTGCCTATTTCTGTAGCCCAGCCCCTAACCCTCTAAACCACCAATCCCTACATAGCTTCCTCCTATGCCCGCCTCTTAGCGCTGTCAAGGCCCCTTTCCACTAAACTGTGCTTTTGCTCCATAGGGCTACATTCTCTGCTATTTATGAGTTAAAAACTAATTGTATCTGCCCCAGCCACACCTCCCTGCATGTGACTTACACACCCTACCTAAACAGTTCCTGCAAAGAGTCATCTAATGTTTACACCTTTATTGCACAGTCGGTTTCATTTATCTCCTGCTCTGTTAATAACTTGCTAGACCCAGCAGAAACCTCCTGTGTTTGATTAACCCCTTAAGGACACATGACATGTGTGACATGTCATGATTCCCTTTAACCCCTTAAGGACCAAACTTCTGGAATAAAAGTTCCATTTACAGAGCAGGAGATAACAATGTCTAAAGTAAGTTGCATCGGATTCAAATGAAAACCTTTTTTTAAGTCATGCAGGCTGTGTGAGTCACAGCCAGGGGAGGTGTGGGTAGAGCTACAGAAACAAAAGGGATTTATCTCCTAAATAGCAGAGAGTTGAGCGGTGAGACTTCGGGGACATGGTCCATACACCCTAACTGCTTCATTAAGCTAAAGTTGTTTTGATGACTATAGTGTCCCTTTAAGCTAAATTATATATTCATATTTTCACCATCAAGATCCAAAAGCACCTAATTCATAAAATGTATTTTTTTTTTTTTTTAAATGAAAAATTAAAGGTAAATTGCGTGGTGTGATTTCTTTTTTAATTTTTTACAATTTTTAAAAAAAAAATTTAAAAATGTTTTTTAATTTGGTAGTAGAAGAACCCAGATGAGCATTTTGCACTCACATTCTGTAGCGTTGGGATCTGGATAGCTGCAGATAAGACACCCTTTCTTACCGGGGAGTGTGAAAACTACGGAAGGGATTTCTTTAGAAGTACAGTCCTTTTAAAACAGACTTTCTAGATAGATACATATTGATATTTTGCATGTATACCTGGCAGAGGGCGCGTCCAGTCTGCGCGCTTATTAAGGCTCTGAAGTGGTTGTCATTAATGGAGACCTTACAGGAGAGTTAAAGAGGTCGTTCTCGCTAAATGAGTAGAGCATGTATTTATTGAAATGACACCGTGACTCTCACACTGATAAGCCAGTATCTTTGCTTCATATGCTTGTTAAATCTCTAATTATAATAATTAGCATAGTATGTAAGTGGTATAAAGTAAGGGTCGAGCTTGTTCTTTGGTTTCTGAGAAACTGCGGATGTTTCAAGGCCTGGTCCTATCACCATCTGTCAGATATCCTATGGGGAGGAGAAGAGAAGTCCAGGTCGGGCAGATGGAGGGCACAAGATGTCCAGATATAATTACAAAACACGAGGGGTGAAAGGACACCTGGCTGCGATTCATCGCTGGGATGTGATCTTATCATTTTTATGAAATGTGAACACATCACAGCTTTTTTTTTCTTCCTCTTGGTCTCCCTTGATTGTTACGGACCATGTCTTGGGTTGGCAAATCCACCATGGACTCCTGGACCCTGATCACGTCTTTGTAGTGATCGCCAGTATTTGTTTTCTTAGGAAATCCTGGTGACTTCCTATTATAAGGTGCATTGTGCATAGAATTGGTAGGTACCTCACCTTTCTTATGGTGTTATTTTTTATTCTGAGTTGTAGGGCTTGAAAAAAAAGACCATTATGCAGCTACTGGTGTGAAATAAATTTAAATGATCACGGACAGGGTTTTATCGGAACTGCAATGAGTCATTAGTTCAATTTCACACCAGGAATATATTGGTTCCACATATTGCTGGGCAGCACTTACAAGTTCTGCTCCTCAGAACGAAGAATTCATAGTGTCTCAAAACACAAATAGTGGTGATGGTGTGGCCTCCTGATTCATGGTTCTTTGGAAAATATCTCATTGTCCAATTGGTATTTTTGTTCAATAATTAATATATGTAGCAGAATACAATTTCACATGACTTTTCTGTACTCCATACCATAGTTGCTGACTGGTGCTCTGGTCTTCATGCTGAATCCATCTTGACTCCTGGTTTGCCCATAACGAGCATGTCTGCCAGTCACATGGAGGAGAAAGGTTTGCAGATGATGCCTCAGTCATCAGGTAAGTCTGGGCTGCTGCTCCGTCTGGAGTACATCTTACTTCTTATCGTTTAGTGTTCAATTTAAGAAAAAACATGTACTTTGTATATAATATATTATAAAAGGTTAAAATCTACTCCCCTACGAAGAAGCATTTATTTCAGAATTGCTGCTTTGAAAGATACCGGAATCAGGATTCTTTCAGGTAATCCTTTTAATTTATATCCATATCTTTTGGCAGCCAGCTGATGCCTTATAAAGTATTTCTGTTTAAAGCAAACATAATGTTTTATTAAAAATTGTAATTGTAACCAAATCCCTAAATTAAGATTGGGTCATATGAAACTGGCTAAAATAAGGTCTTCGGTGTCTGAAACACGAGATGTCTTATAAATGACTTAAATGAACGCTTATTCTTGCTGTTAATAATTATGATGTAAATACCCTTTGTATATTCCTCCAGGAACCTTGTGTGACTTTGAAGCACATTGTCAATGGATGTCCTCCATGGCGGAGGATGGCAGCCCGCACTGGGTACAAACCGTGATCGGAGCGTTGCCGATACAACAGCAGATACGGCTCCTGGAAGAAAGATCGGGAAAAGGCATTCACGGTACAAATAGTGAGCAGTTGGTTAGAATGAACTGCTGGCGCAATCAATAGATCTCTTATTATACCACTTTATAAACTGCCACATTATAGGGAATGTAACAGGTTTATTGATTTGATATTAAGATATGATCATCCTTCATATAAAGGGTATAGAGACTGACGGCCACCAGTCACGCAGTGCAGGGGTATAAAGCCAGAACGTTGCCTTATTGAGGCGGTATTCTGCCATCAGACATCCCAACACACCTCCTGCTGCTTTTAATCTGTAACAGAATGGTTCTTTGGAGCCGCAGCCCACAATACAAGCCCAGTGTGCTAATGGCCTGGGGGGCAATGGACCCTCTTGCCAACAGTCCCATGGATTCCATAAGAGTATGAAAGTCTGCGGTACGCTCTCTGAAGACAATGTAAGTGATCTGATTTTCGTTGGCTGAGAATGTGGAGCTGTTCTGGTACTTACTGTTAGAAATGCTGAATATTTAACTCTTGGTGGAATAGACCCGGGGCATGGTGGGCACCCTAGGGGCAGGATTAGTGATCATTCCAGAAATATACAGCTATCATTAGCTGGAGACAGGAGAAAAATAGGTGGATTTAAATGGAGGGAGAGGTGGGTCACAAATACTCTTACGGTATAAAATGTTAGGTGATGAGTTCTTTCCGCGTGTTGTGATCTGTATTTTTATCGCTTGATTTATTCATTGTAGAAGGAGTGCTTGTTCTCAATGTGAGTCGGACCTCGGAAACCTGCCGTGAGCCTCAGCTGCTCAGCCCCGTTTTTCCTGGAAGCTCTCGGACCTGTTTCCTTGAAGTAGCCGTTTATAATCCGGTTGATTCGCTGTCTGACGTATTGAGCGTAATGATTCAGAGCGCCAAAGCAAATTTCAGTCCACCAGCACTTCATCAGAAGGAGGCGGATTCCACTGCAAGGTGAGACATTTCAATGTATGACAACGTGTCCCTAATCATTAAAAAACCAATAAGATCTAATCATACGTTCAGATTTCCGGTTATTGTGCAAAGAATAGCGTAAACCTTTTTACTAACTTACAATAGTAGATTTTCTCCAGCGTGGATTAATACAATGTCAGGCAGGGTGTGCTCGGCTCCGTAACTTGCTGTATTTTCTGTATAAGGTCCATGGTGTTCTGTAACGCATATGGCAGGGTTAAGGTATGCCGTTATATAATTGATCCACTGCCTTTCGTCAATCGTTAGCTTCTCGTAGGTGTCCTAGCCCTCATTCATGTTTATTCAGTACTGAGCAGGTGGTGAGGATGTAATATTCCTTAAGTCAGGATCAATTCACAACCCGAGGCCTCTCATCTGGCTGGATTCTCTCCACATTGACCTTTAGTGTCCATTTGGAGAGGGATATTAATTGGGATTTTGATGCCCATCAGATGTTGGACCTCGGTAACACCCTACATGCATCCACTCATACTCGGTCTCTTTACCCCCTCGCCCACTCTCAGCGTGTGTGTAATAACAGAGTGGCCAGTTTCAGAGTGGCCAGCGGTGGCTTGTTCCTGTGGCCACGATCAGAATAATCAGTCACAAAGCACGGACAGAGTCTATAGCAGGGAACACGCAGCAGTAATGGCGTCTAATGCTCTCCATTGACTAGCTGAATATCATTAGCTGCTATACGTACATTTGACAGGAAATCAATTTGGAAGGTATTTTTACATTGTGGGTTTTCGTGGTGAGAACACCGCAGTGAGCTGCCCTGGCTGCTTTCGTTAGGGGACGAATCCTCGTTCCATTAATAAAATTGACTTGGCTCAGAGAAGCCTTTCCGGGCCCATTGACTGCACTGCAGGCTCTGGATGTGCAATAATTGGCAGAGCTGGGAACATTGCGAGATTCGCGAGCAGAGCTGGCCTGGGCCGACATTACACAATGATACTGCATTCTAACCCTGGGAGTGACTCACTGGTAATGCAGTCATTACCGAGGATACATTATGTCCAAGGTAAATCCACGCTTTATTCTGTAAAGTTAGCGGATATATCTTTATATTTTGGGAGCGTTAGTTTATTCAGTAAATGGTGATTGTACTGCAGTGATTTGGGACGGAACACATTAGGCCAAAATAACGAGAGTTTTATTCAATTAATTAGGAAATGTGCATAATGAAAAGGCCAAAGCAGCTGAACTGGAAATATTCACCAATTCTTGCTCGGCTACTTTGGCCTTGTGAAATCTCAGTTTAGTAAATAAACCCCCATATTGACTGCTATAGTTTCTGGATGCTGAGCCACTTGTTTTGCTTGTTAACGGCTGAAGAAAGGGCAAGTTTAGGAAAATCCGACACGTTTAAGCAATTCAGTGCGACGTTGATAAATGGAGCAGACAGAGAATGAAAGATTGCTGGGTTTGGGAAGGAATGGTTCATACGGCCACAGATAATCCCATTTATTAAATGAACTTTGATCGTTCCTTGCAGAGAATACGCTGCTCAGAGTTTGCTAAATGAACATTTTGCTTTTCCAGTAAATATCTATAATTCTCAAACAATAGGGCCGATAGAAGAGGAAGTAGCTAAAACGTCTTTCTGGGCACCGACTGCGAAAGGTCATAGTGAGCAATACCCAGCACTTAGCGTGGCCTCCTTAAATCTGATTCCATCTCTTACTGGCTGCTAGTGGAAAAGATGTTTAGTTATTTTTAATCCATTTCTTTCTATTGTAGGGTTTTCATATTACACAGCGTGGGACCTGTAGGTCACAAAAACCTGTAGGGTGTAAGGAGACTGTGGCAAAAGCAGCCACTTTAAAACTATGTTGTTTAAATATGTGTGTACCACTTTAAGAACCAAGTGTATGTATGTGTAATATGGTTCAGGTGAACTATAGCGTTCGTATGCTGGCGGCATTAAAACCGCCAGCATTCATGCAATTGTTTCACGAACAGTGAATTTCAACACTGTTCGTGAAAAAAACAAACTACCGAATGGAGACCACACACAAGAGGTCGTGTGGCTCCCATTAAGGATTGCAACATTGTTGCAATCGGTAATTAAGAGGATTCAGGGTGGCCGTCGTTCGGCTACCGACCACGCGGCGGTCGGCCATCTTGGATCCTTTGTTAGCCCAGCGGTATTTGGTCGTTGAGCGCCTGGAACTAAAATCGGCTACTCGACGGCACGAATCCCGCTGGACTTCCAAGCCGTTCGGGAGCCCCGGTCCTTCGGTAATGTGTTTCCCTAAGGTCAATCGGTAGTTTGAATGTAACTTAGAAATAATGTGTGGCGTTCGGTTATTTAAGCTGGGATCTGAGCTGTACTTTCACGAAATGTGCGCTCAGACTCCAGCTATCTACCGAACGTCCATTCGTTTAAATCTAACGAATATTATAAAAGTTATGTATTTTCATGTAGAATATTGGTTCTGCTGTACGGAGGGATAATCCACTTAACTGTATATTCTAGTGGGAGTATCCCTCCCGTACAGCAGTGCATGATGGGGGAAATGTCCAGGTTGTTCAGTTCCCCATGTAGTCCCCTACTGTACAACCCCGGTAATGTCAGTAGGGAAACCCCTTGCATGGGGAATCCCATAAATACTGTGACCTGTGATTAAAAGCTCAGTTGACTCCCAGCCTATGTGTCGTCTAGTTCTTAGGAGGGGAGGATTCTTATAACGCTATCTGGATTATTGCATGCTGTATCGGCCTACTTGGATTATTACCTGCTTTTCCTGTCTACCAGCGGAGACCCTGTGGATTATACTACCTCTCCGCTACAGAGACGCGCAGGTCTCAACTCTTATTTATATAAACATAACTTATCACATATAAACGAGGAAATCGCTGTAGGTCATGCAGGTCCCAGATAAAGAGCACCGAATGGGATTCACACGTTCCTACGACATATAACAGACAAAAAACAGCCCTATAAACAAAGAGCGGCATGTTCTGGCCTGCTCACATTGCCTTATATCGGGTGCCGATTGGTTATCTGTTAGTTATTGAACGGCTTTAACTGCTTCGGCTGATATTTCTTTACCGCTATAGGCCAGTAGTGAAACGGATTTTACTTCACTTCAAATTGCAGAATCTGGATCCAAAGATGCATCTTACAGAGAGTAAAGCCAGTTTTGGTGATTTTCTTAAAACCATCACATGGAACGATTTCCCTGCCAACAGTCATGGCTCCCCCATGGTTCGGCCAATAAACTGCCAATATTGTGGGTTTCACTGAGCAAACGTGGGATGGGGATCAGTTGAAAATCAAACGTCCAAACTTCAGTCTGAAGAGCAGAGATTAACCCCTTAAGGACCAAACTTCTGGAATAAAAGGGAATCATGACGTGTCAGACACGTCATGTGTCCTTAAGGGGTTAAAAATCTCTGTTTAATTATATAATTTCTTTGTTCCCCTCTTTATCATTTCTTATATCTGATTGGAATACTGGAAATAGTACAACAAAAAAATAACAAATATGCCAAGAGTGCATTAATCGTGAATAATTGGTCATTTCTATCAGGTGATGGAATAGGATTAGATTAATTCTGATAATCTGGGGAAAGGATAACAGGGGTTACATAAAAGAATAAATGAATGTCCTGCTGGAGGGGGAGCGATATAAGAGTAAGAATAATATGAGTTGGATTGAGAAGGTTTGGTGTAAAGGAAGTTCAGGAATCTCCCAAAAGGTGTTTGTGAATAGCTTAGTTTTCTCGTGTATGAAGAAGAGGCTGAACATTGGTATGGGATAATGGATGTGGTGGAGGGAGTGGGTTAATGGATGTGGTGGAGGGAATGGGTTAATGGATGTGGTGGAGGGAATGGGTTAATGGATGTGGTGGAGGGAGTGGGATAATGAATGTGGTGGAGGGAGTGGGATAATGGATTTGGTGGAGGGAATGGGATAATGGATGTGGTGGAGGGAGTGGGATAATGGATGTGGTGGAGGGAATGGGAGACTGGATGTGGTGGAGGGAATGGGAGAATGGATGTGGTGGAGGGAGTGGGATAATGGATGTGGTGGAGGGAGTGGGATAATGGATGTGGTGGAGGGAGTGGGATAATGGATGTGGTGGAGGGAGTGGGATAATGGATGTGGTGGAGGGAGTGGGATAATGGATGTGGTGGAGGGAGTGGGATAATGGATGTGGTGGAGGGAGTGGGATAATGGATGTGGTGGAGGGAGTGGGATAATGGATGTGGTGGAGGGAATGGGATAACGGCTGTGGTGGAGGGAATGGGGTTGTGGTGTAGGCCATGAGGTTGTGGTGGAGGCCATGGGGTTGTGGTGTAGAGCATGGGGAATGGTTGTGGTAAAGAGCATGGGGTTGTGGTGGATGGTGTGGGGTTACAGTAAAAGGCATGGGGTTGGGGTGGAGGGCATGGGGCTGTGGTGAAAGACATGGGGCAAAAGTTGTGGTGGGGAGCACAGGATTGTGGTAGAGGGCATAAGATTGTGGTTGAGAGCATGGGGTTGTAGACATAGGGGATATGGCTGTGGTGGAGGGCATGGGGTTGTGGTGAAGGGCATGAGCATGGGGTTGTGGTGAAGGACATGGGGGTAATGGCTTTGGTGAAGGGCATGGGTTTGTGGTGGAGGGCATGGGGTTGTGGTGAAGGACATGGGGAAATGGCTGTGGTGGAGAGCATTGGGAGGACCAGGGGTAGAATTAATTGGTAGGGTTGTAGCGAATGATGTACAAGCACCATTTGGGAAGTGTGAGGTTTCTAGAGGTATAGGAGTATAAACCATTTAAAAGAGAAATGTTGGTTTGTGGCCATTGGAGCATTTGAAATAAGAGGAGCCATGAGAGGCCCGAGTCATGTTCTAGATTATTGAATGTTTGAACATTAGTGGATAGAAGGTGAGGTTTGATGAGTGGGTAAACCGCTACACTGGGAAGATGATGTTAGATGAGGGAATACTAAACCATTTCTTTTTTTTTTTTTTTTTTTTGGATTTCTGCCCATTAAGATTATCCAACTGGAAGTCTCTGTCGTGGGAGATTGGGGAAATAAATGAACCTTTTCAGATCTCTCTGCGTTCTACGTCCTGCGGGCTGAACGAAGATAAACTTCTAGCTCTGGATTCCCTGAACCTCAGAAACTGCTTTGAAGGTAAAATTGAAGAGAAACTGTCGTTCTCAGAAGGAGAGACCTGTCACTTTTACATAATTTCAGTGATTTGTCACGGTTAATGAGCGCAGAACTCATAATGAACTGACCAGATGTTGCCGTTTCCTGTTTACATGAAGCTATGATTTCTCTGTGAAGATCACCTTACGTAATGAGCACATTTAGTGCTAATAGACATGACCTGTACACGCTACCCGGCATTTCACTAACCGGCCTCTTTATAGGTTCTATCATTCCTTTGTCATTTTTAAACTATAGTCTTTTTGCTCTCCTTTGTCCCCCAGGGAAATAATCGTATAACCGTGTGTACAAGAAGTACTTTAACAGAGACACCATTTATTTCGGTTTAGTAATGAAAAAAATGATGTTCATCAGGGTGTAGCCATCAAGATACCAGGGAAGCGAACATCGAAAGATAAATCGACTGCTTCTCGTAAAAAGAGGCAACGTTTTATTTTATGCTCATTTTAAGACATGTTAACGTTAAAAAAAAAAAAAAAAACCCAAAAGAAAACATTTAGCAATTTTATTTATGGTAAGATTTCCGTGATGTCATGTTGCGGGAGGAGGTCTGTCTGCAGCTGATGAATTCAGGAGATTTCTAGAATATTTCCTGTTGTGATCAGTAAATATATTTGTGTTACGAGAGATGATTGTGATATTGTGGGGACTTTGTATCTGGTCAGTGACTAACCGTTCCCACAGTGACCGGTAGGTGGGTCGGTCCCTGTATACGCACAGTTTCTATAATGAATTGTTCCTCTCTAGATGTTTTCTGTTACAAGGTTGAGGTTTTTGGTGGGCACAGGAGACCTCTGTCCAGGTTGGTGGGGGTTAATTGGATTCCGTTAGACTAATATTCACTGACGCCCAATATAAACCAAAAATCCCGGGCAGGTTAAAATAAAAAGAATGAATATAACACCTCTCTATTCTAATAACATAAAGTGGTTTTAGCTAACTGGTCCAACAATGTCGCACAGAACCAGGGGATTCCCAAAGGTAGACCCCCAGATGGTTTAAAACTACAGCTTCCATCATCCTTTGTCATTCTAAAAGCATGCAAAGCATCATGGAAGTTGTGGTCCTACAACATTTGGGGATCTACCTATTGGGCACCCCTGCTGTAGACTATAAAGCTGAAGTTAAATATATTTTTTTTTCTTTTCTCTCTCTCTATATCTCTTTCAGGAATTAAAGAGGACGATTTGTTTCATTGCCGAGAGACGTCGTACTTCCTCTGTGAAAATGGGGATTGTATCAATCAGCGGCGGCTTTGTGACTTTCACAAGGACTGCGCAGGAGGGGAAGACGAAGATTCTCTATGTGGTGGGTTTATTGGACGCTGAAGGATTTCTGCAGTCCACTGTATATAGCTGCCTCTTAGACTTGGACCATAACCTGGCTGTTTTTATTTGATTACGGTTTCTGAACTTAATGCCTCTGGCCAGAATCGCAAGTTTGTTTTTAGCACAATCACAATCCAAAAATATCTTCTCTATTTTCTGTCCGTAATGCTGCCAAGGTTAGAATTGACTTACAAGTTCTCTAATCGCCTTGGAAGCTGTGTATAGCAGTATAAACCTCTCACACACAGACACACACAGTGACACACGCAGACACACAGTCACACACACACATTCACACACAAAGACACACACGCAAACAAATACACACACGCAGACACACACAATCCCACACCGTCACACACGCAGTCACACACACACACAGTAACACACAGACACACACACGCAGTCACACACGCAGACACACACGCAGACACACAATCCCACACCGTCACACACGCAGTCACACACACACACAGTAACACACAGTTCCACACGCAGACACACACGCAGCTGTTTTTGATGTATGTAATGTTTGTTTTGATTATACCCCAACCCGTGAAGAGTGACGTTAGGTGTTTATCAAGTCCTTTTTTCATGAATTCAATACAAGTAAAATGTCTCAGTTAACGTGTTGATAAATCGTATCTGGAGTAAATGTGATTACTTGCGCTTGACTGGTGAAGTTTGTCACAAGTGTTGAGAAACATCAGAAAGGTGTCATTGCGTCATAAAGACCCATTAGCAGCTGGTAACATGTAGATAATTGTGGAACCATGGATTGGGATAGAGGCTAAATAGTTGTTTAACCTGATTTACCCCCTCCACAGGCTTTGTATCTGGTTTGCCATTAGGGGATCAGTTTGAGGATTTCAATAAGCTCCAGTAACCCCTTCTTGTACATTGTGGGTTTCAGATGATGTCCTTCCTTTCGGCTCCCATTGCTCCTTTGAAGAAGGGACATGTGGGTGGACTTTGCGTGGTTCTGCGGGATCATCGTGGATACGCACTAACTCTGCAGAGATAAATCCAGAAGATCCTCGGAGTGTCCCACTCCAAGCTACAGGAGGTAAGACTGACGATGGGAAGCCGGACATTGACTGCAGGCCCAGCCATGGAAAATGAATTGTACAATATCTTAAACTGACATTGGAGACCATGCGATTTGCAATAATAACAGGACTGGCCTCAAATGTCTTACTAACAGAAATGTGGAGCAATCACTGAGAAAACGTGGCATGTTCCTCCTTATTTCACACATTTCTATGGTGATTGCTCCATTTATTGCAATGTTGATGCCCCCCCCCAACACACCCATTTAAGGACTGGTGTACCTTACCTTTTCCAACAATGTGCTGGTCCCGCCAGGTCTCCCCTAATGGCGCTGCCATCTTTGTGTTGTGGGGAACAAGTTCACATTTTGCCTTTCCGTGCGGGTCAAATTGTAACGGGTAAGATCCCTCGATCAAAGTGCACGTCCTCCTGTGTTGGAGGCCTGTGTTGATTCTCACAATTGTATGAGAGTCAATGAGCGTGTCAGCGACTCGCTGCTCCCGGAAGTGTCACGACGCTGGAAGAAGGCGGGTGCAACCAATGACAAAGCTGACAAAGGCTGTGGAGCTTGAGCAAAGCCTTTCTTCAACCTTAAGGAAAAGTAGTCCCTGCATCTCTATATGTATAGATTTTTTGGGGGGAAAGCATAATTGTGAAGAAAAAATAAAACCAATTAAAAAAAAAAGAGGGGGGTTTGGAACATGGCAAAAACAAAAAAGTGGCCACTCCATTTTAAACTGGAGATTTTTCTGGCTGCCATAGACCCCCTCTGCCTACTTGGAACATTCTGAATTATACCTTGAGCTGCAGTGGTTGTGGTGCTGGTAGTGCCCCTTTAAGGATCCCATTCAACACTGAACTGTAATTAAACATTCTTTGCTAACAGGAGATATTTAGGGACCAGACAGTGGTGTTTGCAAAGTGTATTATGTGGCGTTTCAGGAGTTAAAACCGAATGCGAAACACTTCCTGATTTCATTTAAATTCCAGTTAAATATTATCATTGAACAAATTGTTTTGTCTGTGGGGTTTTACTGCAGGTCAGTTCCTGTACCTGCCAATACACACTACTCATAGCGTTGGAGACGCCATGCTGTCAAGTGGAAGGCTGCCTTCGGTGTTATCAAAATCATGCCAGGTATGAGCTATTCATATGTATCTACAGGTTTTATCAGGAACGAATAATAATCCAATATCTCTCTCCTGAATAGAACGGCTCAATCCTGAATGTGGAGCTCTGCTTTGACGCTGTCCAATCCTGCAAAATGAGCTCAGAAATTCAAATAAAATGTTAGCGTTTATTCTAACATTGCACCTTTTCACCCAGTGCATGGAGCTCGTAAGGAATGGCAGACATTCTATGGTGGTTATTATCATACATAGCTTGCAAGAAAATTCCTGAAAAATAATTTGCCAACTTTCTATTTTCTTATACCTGACGCATTGAGAAATATGAAGCCCAGCCACTAGCCGTATCACAATGTGGCACTTTTCTCACAGAAACACTTTGTACTCAGCGTCAATACTCTGAATGTTGTTAATAACATATTCCTGCTTACTGTGTCCTTTACAAAATGAAATGACAGTGATAGTAAATATACACTGTATTTGCTTGCACACAATCTCTACACAATGACAGCTGGATGTTTCTCATTGCAGTTCAGTTTTAACCTTTTTGTGAGTGGCACGTTGAATGGGTCCCTCGTACTTTATGCCATGGATGACAGCTCTCTGGAGGACACTGTGAAACTTTGGGAACAATCTGGATCTCCCAATGACTTGTGGTCTACAGTAAACCTTGACGTTCCATTGACCCAAAACCGGTAAGGATGGGCGCAGTAACACCATGTAATAAACTGTGGCAAAAACAGAGAATAGAACCATTAAAAACCCTCCAAATACGGAGCCATCTATACATAAAGTATTTTACATCATGTTAGAATAATTTGTGACATTAACTGCTCAACCATGAATTCCACAGCTGTGTTGGGATTCTACTGGGATGGGGCCACTAAATTAATGAAGGGTGGTCTTGCACTGGTTCCCACCACCCATGGGCGTTGGGTGGGAAGTAAATATTATCAATAGGGAGTGAACATGTCACTGTCCACCACCCAGCCCCAACTCAATGGTGGCAGGTAAAATAATACAGAGAGGGTGCTTGCTATCACCACTGGATTATAAAACATGTAGCTTCTTATACTCGGGCTCTATATTGGACTAAGCTCTAACAGTGGAAGAAGTTGGCTCGTGGATTTCCCAGACCTTACAGCACATAGCTCAGGTTACTCTACATTCCTCCTTTTTAATTCAAATAATGGGAGAAATATTGGTCCCTCACTAATAACTGAACAGAGACGATCCGTAGATTCATATTTCCTCCTGACGCCCATTCCATGATTGTTTTAATATGAATGAACTGCTTGGCTGCTGTCTTGACGTCAGTAATGGCCTGAAGACTTAAACCTTCTGTGTCTCTTAAACGTAAGCAGAATATTTCTCAGAGGATATAGTGTTTTTAATATCTGCAGCTAAGATTAGCCTGTTTTGATGTTTTAAGATTCTTTTGAACAAACATGATTCAATTTTGAAACTTCAGCTATGCAGTGATAGTTTTAGAAATCTGGTGACTTTAGCTTATATTTCCATGATATTAACCCAAAGCGGTCGGTAATGTAGAACAGCTGGGACTCCACACACACAGTTACAATCATTAGAAACGTTCTGTCTATTCTATGAAACACTCAATGTATCTTCGTAATCAATGTTTCGTCATTAGATTTCGGCTGCAGTTCTTGGTATCGTGGGGCTGGAATTCCATGGTACATCTTGCTGTAGATAATCTTCGCTTTTCTGTGGATTGCTTCCATGCTGGTAAGCCGTTAGGAATTCACGGGGCTGTGCAGATAGTGATGTGATAGCCTTTAATGATTGCATTGGGATATGTCGCGACTCCTGTTTCTGATTGCTGCTCTCAGACACATTTTCCTCTGGGTGACATTAGGGATTGTTTGATGAAACCTTTAATAAAATAACGAAGCGCGTAAGACATGCCCAAACTGGTTTGTATGTTTTCTTTTGCGCTAGGAAGAATCGAAATCAGAAACGGAACACATGGACCTCTGCTTGGACTGTATCCAGAGGAAGATTTCCACCTGACTCCGCTGTCTGAGCCTTTTCATTCCGGTAAGTTTTGCCATAATGTGACACAATGACTGTTAATTTAATTTCTGGGATTGTTTCAAACTTGGAATGAAATTAGCATTTTATCATCAATCACGATGGGAACGTTACTCTGACACTGGACCCCATGATGTACCCAACACATTGATAAAATGCAGTGCTTGAGTCTCTCACATTAGGAGTAGAATCAATTGCATGTTTTGCACACAGTCTGGTAGCGTGTACATGGGCACACAGTTTGGTATATTGTATATGGGCACACAGTCTGGTAGTGTGCATATGGGCACACATTCTGGTACTGTGTACATGGGCACGCAGTTTGGTAGTGTGTACATGGGTACGCAGTCTGGTAGCGTGTACATGGGCACACATTCTGGTAGCGTGTACATGGGCACGCAGTTTGATAGCGTGTCTATGGGCACGCAGTCTGGTAGCGTGCATATGGGCACGCAGTCTGGTACTGTGTATATGGGCACGCAGTCTGGTACTGTGTATATGGGCACGCAGTCTGGTACTGTGTATATGGGCACGCAGTCTGGTACTGTGTATATGGGCACGCAGTTTGGTACAGTGTATATAGGCACACAGTCTGGTACTGTATATGGGCACACAGTCTGGTACAGTGTATATAGGCACACAGTCTGGTACTGTATATGGGCACACAGTCTGGTACAGTGTATGGGCACACAGTCTGGTACTGTATATGGGCACACAGTCTGGTACAGTGTATATAGGCACACAGTCTGGTACTGTATATGGGCACACAGTCTGGTACAGTGTATATAGGCACACAGTCTGGTACTGTATATGGGCACACAGTCTGGTACTGTGTATATAGGCACACAGTCTGGTACAGTGTATATAGGCACGCAGTCTGGTACTGTGTATATGGGCAGGCAGTCTGGTACTGTATATGGGCACACAGTCTGGTACAGTGTATATAGGCACGCAGTCTGGTACTGTGTATATAGGCACACAGTCTGGTACAGTGTATATAGGCACACAGTCTGGTACAGTGTATATAGGCACGCAGTCTGGTACTGTATATAGGCACGCAGTCTGGTACTGTATATAGGCACGCAGTCTGGTACGGTGTATATGGGCACACAGTCTGGTACTGTATATGGGCAGGCAGTCTGGTACTGTATATGGGCAGGCAGTCTGGTACTGTATATGGGCACACAGTCTGGTACAGTGTATGTGGGCTCAATACGTCTGTTCTACTCCAAGTGTTAAGAAGGGACAGAGTCAGGGAATCGGTTTTCTTTCACTGGGGCTGAAATGATACACAAGGCATTAGCTTGGTGACCTGTAATTCAGTTGGAACAATCGTTGGTTGAGAGACGTTCATTGCGTTGGGCAAGTCAGAGCTACAATAACAATTTACGGAGAGCTGTTGCCTGGAGACTGACTAACGTTGCTGTTCCGAGCAGTGACTTGCTTCTCAGTGTAGTTATAATGGTTGTTTATAGCCAATGGTTCGGGTCCAGATTGTGAAGTTATTTTCTTTTTACTAGGTACAATGTGTATATGTCTGCCTGTCCTATTCTTTCCAATAAATATCTCAATCATTGCACTTTAAACAGAGGAGATGGAATGGTGGTTTGGTCCTTGTGGTGCAAGAGGACCTCATGGTCCAACTCAATCTCAATGTGATAACGCGTACCGGAACTCCAACGTGTCTGTGGAAGTAGTGAAAGACGGCCCATTAGAAGGAATACAAATGTGGAAGGTCCCATTCACCGATGTTTACAAGTGAGTAGACTATTCACAGGATGTGATGTTACTTGATGAATTCACCAACTATATCTGGCCAGTGATGTGTCACGATGTATACCGTAGACTTGGGATCCAATTATCATTCAATGAACTTTGTTGGAAGACTCCAGCAGGTAAAGACTGACTGTTGTATACATCCTCTAGTCACAGAGACCATCGAGATACCAGCCCTTCCTCCCTGATCAGGGCTATATAGGGCTGAAATGTGCATGTAGGGGTTTCGCCTGTTATGGAGAGGGTAGAGCTTTTCCTATGCTGGAATGTGAAGAAATGTGTGTCTTAGAATCATTATGGACATCACACAGTTGTATCCTGCTTATGTATCGCCCATCGCCAAGGTAATATATTTCCACTATCCAGAACGTGACAATGGGGCAAGAATGCAGATTGAGTGACCTCCTCCCGCTCCAAATTATTGATGCATTGTGCTAATATCTATATGTTGTTACACCCTTAGTGTGGTCAGGGCGGGGAGTAACGAGTTTAGGTCGCGGTGGGGAGTAACGAGTTTGGGTCGTGGTGGGGAGTAACGAGTTTGGGTCGCGGTGGGGAGTAACGAGTTTGGGTCACGGTGGGGAGTAACGAGTTTGGGTCACGGTGGGGAGTAACGAGTTTGGGTCATGGTGGGGAGTAACGAGTTTGGGTCACGGTGGGGAGTAACGAGTTTGGGTCACGGTGGGGAGTAACGAGTTTGGGTCACGGTGGGGAGTAACGAGTTTGGGTCACGGTGGGGAGTAACGAGTTTGGGTCGCGGTGGGGAGTAACGAGTTTGGGTCGCGGTGGGGAGTAACGAGTTTGGGTCGCGGTGGGGAGTAACGAGTTTGGGTCGCGGTGGGGAGTAACGAGTTTGGGTCGCGGTGGGGAGTAACGAGTTTGGGTCACGGTGGGGAGTAACGGGTTTGGGTCATGCTGATTCCAGTGTGACCAATAATTAAATAGTTAGGACGTATGTGATTTACCATGTCTAGATTTAATACAGTCACCATACAGTGCGTTTGGTAATTCAGGGTCAGATTGATCCGAGTGAGCGGGAGCATTTCTGAATTCCAATAAATCAATATCTGTGTTTGCAAGGATTTCACATGAGATTTAAGGGAGACAGAAATAGATAAACCATTGTCCACAATAAATGATTGTCTTCTCCTGAGTTGTTTCATTGCTACTATGTAGCTATTAGCACTGCAGCGGTTATAACTATCATTTTACTTGTAATAAATAACATTTCCTGAGTTATCCGTTCCAGACATGGGCTGGGAGTGTTTGATAAAGTCAGGGTAGATTGAGATGAATGCAGCCTAAAATGAGCAGATGTGTTCAGTCAGCGCTCCACAAGCCCGTCCTGATCTGTTAAAGCTGTGTATCTGTAAATGATGAATGGGGGGAAAGTAGCAAATGTAAAACAAATGATGAAACCAATGAAAATGAGAAATGGTTGAGATAAAGTGACCGTGTGTCGGCACCCCTTCTGCACACAATTATCAGTCTTTAACAGATATAATGGAGACGTCGTGATTTGACGTGTCTCTTGCGGCCGCTGACTGCGTTTGATCACGATGTGTTGTGTAATTTCCTACATTAACTCTCTGCGCCATATGAAATTAATAAAACCTGAAACCATTGGCATTTTACCAGAAGGCGCTTCTTTGTTTGAAAATAGAAAATATATCAAGTTGATCTGTCACCAGCAATTTCATTTGTGCAAATCAATGTGAAACGAGAATTCCCCGACGATATTTACTATTTTCACCCAGCCGGGGTGCATGTTAGCCTGTTATACTTGCTTGTTATCTGGCGTCCAGTGGCGGTTATTGAGTGAAAGATATCTGGGGAGGTCATGTGCTGTCAGCAGCCAATCAGAACCTGTCATTCAAAGATTTGAGCTTATTAATTCCCTGCATTTCTTGGTGAAGTGAAGAAGCGGTTGTTTGATCTGCGTAATGATGGGAGAAATACTTCATTCTAGTTTAATAAACTGCTAAACAGACCTTAAAACCATCAAGATATAGGAATGTTATATATTCTACAACAGCGTTAAGAGATTCTCTGATGACGTGGGCAAATAAAGGCAAATCTTCCATCCAGGTGACCGTGTGGGATTCCTATTACTAGTAAAGAATTGGTGCGATGCTCTGCATCCAGACTCCGATACTGTATTGTATGTGAAAGAAGTGGTTTTTATGGAAGCTGTGTATTGAGTACGTTGTATTTTGTTCTCTGTCACGCTACATCTCAGGATCTCGGCGTATGGAGCAGCTGGTGGCAAAGGTGCAAAAAACAGTAACAAACGCTCCTTCGGTGTCTTCATGTGCGCCGTATTCCAACTGCAGAAGGATGAGATTCTCTATATCCTGGTGGGACAGCAAGGAGAGGACGCCTGCCCCGGGGTAAATATCTCGCCACGCGCTGAATGTTGATCTGCCCATATGTTGGGAGAGAAATGCTTTTATGGTTTGTAACCAGTAAGTAAAAAAAAAAAAAAAACTACAAAATCCGGCAATATTCTTTTGTTTTTATTGAAAACACTTTGTTAAATTAGTAATGTTTTGCTGATGAAATCCTTCAGTAAAAAGTGAAAAGGAAGGTTTTGTCTTTGTATGCGAAGTAGGAGAAATAATTAGACTATAAAGTTAGCTGGTGCTCAGTCAAACTAATGTTTAAACTTGTAGAAAAATAAAGTGACTCATGAAATCTGCATGGGGATATCTTCACTGATCGAGGACGAAGATCGAGAGAACAGATCTCTGTCAGACTGGGCTGGTGGTGGAGGTGGTGGTGGCGGAGCAACGTATGTTTTTAAGGTTGGTCATTCGGTTGTTATTTATGGTGCGTTGACCTGGGCTTCTAAATCAGATCGACCTTCTCAGAGGGTTATCTACAAATGTGTTTAAATAAAATAACCACTGCAGCCCTTGTAGACTCTGTAATTGATGCTGAAAGGTGACACCAGTAATTCAGTCCCTCCCGTGTTTGGGGTCTATGAGAAGATACATGTATCCAGTAACCCAATGTGACGCCCTGTGGGTTTTCTCCCAGGGTAGACCTGTTTTACTTGCCCAGAATGCAGTATGGACAGCTGGTGCTTAGAGCTTTGTATAACGGCATTCTCTAACTCGTGTCTCTCTGCGTCCGGTATAACTCCCAGCTTAGACAATACAGCTCAGAGTTAACATCTTAGTGAATTCCAATCACCGCTTGTTACTGTATCTATACCGCGTGTAGTCATTGCTGGCTTCTGCTTTATAGAAAGATGAAAATGGCAGATTTATTCCACTGCTGGTTGGAGCTGGTGGAGGAGGTAAAGCCTATCTTCAACATCCAGAAGGCTTCCCAGACGTTGAGAAACCAGAGCAGTTTAACAACAGCACGTCAGTTCTTGGGCTCAATGGCAGATCTGGAGCAGCAGGTACTGACCGACAGTGGCATGTGGCTTCAAACACAATGCGTTCTTACATCCCATGCAAAAGTATTTTACTAGTAATCAACAGAAAATTATAATCCAGACAGTATATAATTTCAATTATACACACCTAGGTGTAGGGGAGCTGCAGTGAGTGTGCTGCTCAGGTAGTGTGTGTTATAGGAGGTGTGAGGAGCTGCAGTGAGCGTACTGCTCAGGTAGTGTGTGCTATAGGAGGTGTGGGGAGCTGCAGTGGGCATGCTGCTCAGGTAGTGTGTGTTATAGGAGGTGTGGGGAGCTGCAGTAAGCGTGCTGCTCAGGTAGTGTGTGTTATAGGAGGTGTGGGGAGCTGCAGTGAGCGTGCTGCTCAGGTAGTGTGGGTTATAGGAGGTGTGGGGAGCTGCAGTGGGCATGCTGCTCAGGTAGTGTGTGTTATACGAGGTGTGGGGAGCTGCAGTGAGCGTGCTGCTCAGGTAGTGTGTGTTATAGGAGGTGTGAGGAGCTGCAATGAGCGTGCTGCTCAGGTAGTGTGGGTTATAGGAGGTGTGGGGAGCTGCAGTGAGCGTGCCGCTCAGGTAGTGTGGGTTATAGGAGGTGTGGGGCGCTGCAGTGAGCGTGCTGCTCAGGTAGTGTAGGTTATAGGAGGTGTTGGGAGCTGAAGTGAGCGTGCTGCTCAGGTAGTGTGTGTTATAGGAGCTGCAGTGAGTGTGCTGCTCAGGTAGTGTGTGTTATAGGAGCTGCAGTGAGTGTGCTGCTCAGTAGTGTGTGTTTATAGGAGGTGTGGGGAGCTGCAGTGAGTGTGCTGTTTAGGTAGTGTGGGTTATAGGAGGTGCGAGGAGCTGCAGTGAGTGTGCTGCTCAGGTAGTGTGGGTTATAGGAGGTGTGGGGAGCTGCACTGAGCGTGCTGCTCAGGTAGTGTGGGTTATAGGAGGTGTGGGGAGCTGCAGTGAGCGTGCTGCTCAGGTAGTGTAGGTTATAGGAGGTGTTGGGAGCTGAAGTGAGCGTGCTGCTCAGGTAGTGTGTGTTATAGGAGCTGCAGTAAGTGTGCTGCTCAGGTAGTGTGTGTTATAGGAGCTGCAGTGAGTGTGCTGCTCAGTAGTGTGTGTTTATAGGAGGTGTGGGGAGCTGCAGTGAGTGTGCTGTTTAGGTAGTGTGGGTTATAGGAGGTGTGGGGAGCTGCAGTGAGTGTGCTGCTCAGGTAGTGTGGGTTATAGGAGGTGTGATGAGCTGCAGTGAGCGTACTGCTCAGGTTGTGTGTTATAGGAGGTGTGTGGAGCTGCAGTGAGTGTGCTGCACAGGTAGTGTGGGTGATATGAGGTGTGGGGAGCTGCAGTGAGCGTGCTGCACAGGTAGTGTGGGTGATATGAGGTGTGGGGAGCTGCAGTGAGCGTGCTGCACAGGTAGTGTGGGTGATATGAGGTGTGGGGAGCTGCAGTGAGCCTGCTACTCAGGTAGTGTGTGTAATAGGAGGTTGAGTGGAGTTGCTTTAAAGATTTAAAGGATCACTATAGGGTCAGGAATACAAACATGTATTACTGACCCTATATGTTAAAACCACCTGGGCCCCTCATGCCTCCATAAATATAGCAAAATCTTACTGTATTCAAGCCAGAAGCTGTAACTCTGCATGCTATTAGACTCAGAAAAACAAGCAGTCTGCTGACATCATTGGAAGTGGTAGCCTGATCCAATCACAATGCTTCCCCATAGGATTGAGACTGACAAGGAGGCAGATCAGGGGCAGAGCCAGCATGATTCAAACACAGCCCTGGCCAATCAGCATCTCCTCATAGAGAGGAATTGAATCATGGATGCATTTTGGAGGCATTTTAGGCAGCCGTGACCCAGGGAGGATCTCTAACAGCCATCTGAGGAGTGGCCAGTGAAGTTATCACTAGGCTGTAATGTAAACACTGCATTTTCTCTGAAAAGACAGTGTTTACAGCAAAAAGCCTGAAGGGAATGATTCTACTCACCAGAACAAATGCAATAAGCTGTAGTTGTTCTGGTGACTATAGTGTCCCTTTAATACAATATCAATGTAATACGTAAACTAGTTACACTGGACAGTGAAGTAAAATAATGATTTTGGCATAATAAATATAGTCACATCGAGCAAAGAGTAGACTATCTTCGAACCATGGAGTAGGCTGTACAGTTACACTGTGTGCTCACTCGGGTGCTTGAAATAAAATGTAGGATTATTGTGTAAAACCATTTTCCATTTACATTAGTGAGATGTTTTGAGGAGTTGTGCTTTTGGGGTTTCGATTTGGGTTGTTTGTTTATTTAAATGTTACATTAATGTAGCCCATGGAGCAGCGTAGCTAAGGGGAGTGGGCCTTGACATTGCCAGTAGACAGGCAGCTAGTGTCAGTGGTTGGGGGGTTGGATTAAGGATATGGAATGGGGAGGAGTTATTAAGGGAGTATAAGTAGCGGCCATTTTAAGTCTAACGGCACTTTTAATCCAAAGTTACACTTACCTGTTTGTTGTCCCACCCTCCCTTTGCTTTAAGGTGTTTCCCGTTTGGTCACGGCGGCGGGGGATGGAGAGTAAAGTTGGGGGGAGAAAAGAGTGAGATGGGGGAAAGTTTGGAGTTCAGGGCTAATAGGTAGGCCTTTGGACTGGTTTGGTAGGTTCGAGCTCATAGGTAGCTCCGAACCAGGGTGTGTAGGGGTGTCTCGGTATGCCCCTACACTGGTGGTGCCCTTTGGTGGCAATGGATGGTGCCCTTGGTGGCAATGGATGGTGCCCTTGGTGGCAATGGATGGTGCCCTTCGGTGGCAATGGTCATGTTTCAATGTTAAGCTTATATGTTACAATGTTGGGGTATTATGTTACGTTGGGGTGGGTCATTGTCAAGGGGTTAAATTGTAAACTAATGTGGTAAACTGTGCAGGCCAGCGTGGGCCTGATGTGGACAATGACCTTTATAATTTATGTTAATAATAAATAAAAGCTGTGATATATTTTTGCCAAAACCCCGGATATCAGTTTCATTTATTGTAATAAGTATTTGGTGGGGGGTTTTGGTGCATATGCCGACAAGGCGAATGTGCACATGTCAAGAATATTCAAAAAAAAAATCAGGATTCTGGACACATCTTCATAGAATATTTCCAATATCCCCAGCGGAGGCTGTTTTAAGACATGTTTAAGTGTTTGGTTTGACAGATTAGAGATGAAAGCAATCTGCTGGTTCTGATCTTGTGGGATAACGTCCAGCTGGTGACTGGATTTGAGGTCAAATAACAATTGGTTGAGATATGGGTTTCCTGTTCAGTATGCATCTCATTACAATGGCCAATAACATACATATTCTTTAAGGAATTTACTTGACTTTGACGAATATCCAAGTGGGTCTAGAAAATAAACCTTATATCAGTGAATAAAGGATGAAGTTCTGCCGCCATTTTCCTGTCCTGGTTTATAATTGTATATATACAATATAATACAATATAATATTGTTCGCTCCATTGATGGTGTTCGATGTGGAGTTTCTGTGTTGGAGAGGAGTCAGTGGGCTTTCTTTTTATTAAAGAACAGAGGAACTGGATTAGGGTTTATAGGGAAGGTCATTTGGACGCTCAGCCAGGATTTATCCCAATTTGTGAATTAAATGTGTAGCAGCTTAGTGTCTGTGCGGTGTTTGGACTTTTATGACGTATTTTCTCAGCAAAGTATTGAAATTAGGACATTTATCAGCTGCCTTCAGACTGCGTCATTGGGGGCAGAGTTGGGGATTTCAGTTCCCCAGTTTTTTTATTCCCAATTTGGGAAAATCCTTTGTCCAACTGTGCTAACAGCCAGCAGGTGAAATTTAAAGAATAAAGAGCTATTGCTGGGTCAGAACAATAGGGAAACACAGCCTCATCAGTAAGAATGTAGGAAGAAAACCGACAATTATTACCATTCTACACATGTCCATAGCAGAGCCACTATGTTGCTTGGTTTTCTCTCCACAGGTGGTGGCGGTGGGTGGAATGATATCACGGAGCTGCCGTGGGCTGGGCGATCACTGTTAGAAGGAGGCACAGGGGGTCAGTCATGTTACCAAGCCCTGGCCAAACTCCAGTGGGAAACGTCCGGTGGATTTGGTGGAGGTGGAGGAGCCTGCACGTCTGGTGGGGGCGGAGGGGGATATCAAGGTAAAAGCCATACACTCAAAAACACACTGTTTAATAATAATAATAGTCTTGTACATGTTTAATAAACTGCCACGATGCCGGGTTTAATGCATACAGGTCATTTCTTCTGCCCACCGACCTCCTGGAGTCCTCCATAGCTGTACTGCATGCACACCTATTATAAAGACTCGATAAATCCCACGTCTGAGAGAGCTGATTAAATACTCAGTATCTTTGTTTTCTCCGATAGGTGGGTTTTCCTCCCAATTTGATGACATCTATGCAGATGGGGAGAATGGAGTATCATTTTTTCACCAGTCTGGAGAAATGTTCATCAACCCCTTGGCCGGTGAGCTTACTATCCTTACTAGGAAAACAGAACCAGTTCAAATGTTCTAAAAACATTGTAAAGCTTCTATTTACCATTTAAATTGGTCGCTTTCATTATGTTTTCTTTCCTCCTGTTCTTATTGATGATATGTAGCATCCTGTCTGTCTTTCCACAGCCGTGGAGAGTGATGGTGAATTACGAATCGAGCTCTATTTAAACTGTAGCCACTGTGACCACGGGAGCTGCATGAGACACCCAATCGATAAGAAAGCCGTGTGCATCTGTCACTTTGGGACAGTCCTGGCCCAGGATAACACTACGTGTATCGGTATGGGACCTGGAATGAATGAATACTGGAGTAAAGTGTAAATATGAGTTCATATGGAGTGTTCAGAATCATATCTGGACCGCATGGGAATCAGCCACATTGATCTGATTTACTCAAAGATACCAGCATTCATTAACCTGGACCTGTATCCACCTATCCTGAAGGAGGAAATAAGCTTATATTAGCAAGGTATCAAGGGACACTCCAGGCTCCCACACACGTTAGATGCACTGTGTAGGTTAGGTTACAGTTAGTTATACTGGGTGGGTTTATATTATTAAAGGGACACTCCAGGCTCTCACACACGTTAGATGCACTGTGTAGGTTAGGTTACAGTTAGTTATACTGGGTGGGTTTATATTATTAAAGGGACACTCCAGGCTCTCACACACGTTAGATGCACTGTGTAGGTTAGGTTACAGTTAGTTATACTGGGTGGGTTTATATTATTAAAGGGACACTCCAGGCTCCCACACACGTTAGATGCACTGTGTAGGTTAGGTTACAGTTAGTTATACTGGGTGGGTTTATATTATTAAAGGGACACTCCAGGCTCCCACACACGTTAGGTGCACTGTGTAGGTTAGGTTACAGTTAGTTATACTGGGTGGGTTTATATTATTAAAGGAACACTCCAGGCTCCCACACACGTTAGATGCACTGTGTAGGTTAGGTTACAGTTATACTGGGTGGGTTTATATTATTAAAGGGACACTCCAGGCTCCCACACACGTTAGATGCACTGTGTAGGTTAGGTTACAGTTAGTTATACTGGGTGGGTTTATATTATTAAAGAGACACTCCAGGCTCCCACACACGTTAGGTGCACTGTGTAGGTTAGGTTACAGTTAGTTATACTCGGTGGGTTTATATTATTAAAGGGACACTCCAGGCTCCCACACACGTTAGATGCACTGTGTAGGTTAGGTTACAGTTAGTTATACTGGGTGGGTTTATATTATTAAAGGGACACTCCAGGCTCCCACACACGCTAGATGCACTGTGTAGGTTAGGTTACAGTTATACTGGGTGGGTTTATATTATTAAAGGGACACTCCAGGCTCCCACACACGTTAGATGCACTGTGTAGGTTAGGTTACAGTTAGTTATACTGGGTGGGTTTATATTATTAAAGAGACACTCCAGGCTCCCACACACGTTAGAGGCACTGTGTAGGTTAGGTTACAGTTAGTTATACTGGGTGGGTTTATATTATTAAAGGGACACTCCAGGCTCCCACACACGTTAGATGCACTGTGTAGGTTAGGTTACAGTTAGTTATACTGGGTGGGTTTATATTATTAAAGGGACACTCCAGGCTCCCACACACGTTAGATGCACTGTGTAGGTTAGGTTACAGTTAGTTATACTGGGTGGGTTTATATTATTAAGAAATTGGGAGTTACAAGGTGTCCAGATATAATATTCGCTCTGTAGGGGTATTTGCTGGAGAAGGTTTGTGATTAAATTAAAGGTTCACCCTGTAGGTAAAATACATCATTTCTGAGTTTAAAGAATCCTGAATTTCTGTTATGTAAACGTAAATGTAGTTTTGGAAATATGCGACCTTGCTTGACCCAGGTTCTAGATATCTTTAAAGTTTGCCAAGTATCTCTGTTGCTTTTTATGTTTATAACTGTAACCATCTGAATTATCTGGAGTGTTTAAAGTCCTTTCAGATGGTATGTTCCTTCCTCAAGCAGTGCTTTCCAATATACCAGTTGTGCGTAACTCCTCCGTCATAACCCAAAACAGAGTTCCCCAACTCCAAGGCTCCCAGTGACTGTAACAGGGCTTTTGATACGTTAAATACAGTGTGTGAAGATACTGACTTTATTTCGTAGTATATTGTGCTAGAGTTGGAAAAAAGCTGCTCGTCTGACAAGCTGCATATTAAGCACAGGTACAGGTAGAGTACAAGCGGCAAGATTAGCACAGGTAAAGCAGGGGGCCCACAAGGTAGATTCCCCGATGTTTTAAAACTACAAATACTTTGATGCTCTGCACACCTTTGGAATTACAAAGCATCAAGGAAGCTGTACAGGTAAACGATGAGCTGAATGTGTAGCACAGGGACAGGTAAAGGATAGGCTGAATGTTTAGCACAGGAACAGGTAAAGGATAGGCTGAATGTTTAACACAGGGACAGGTAAAGGATAGGCTGAATGTTTAACACAGGGACAGGTAAAGGATAGGCTGAATGTGTAGCACAGGGACAGGTAAAGGATAGGCTGAATGTTTAGCACAGGGACAGGTAAAGGATAGGCTGAATGTTTAGCACAGGGACAGGTAAAGGATAGGCTGAATGTTTAGCACAGGGACAGGTAAAGGATAGGCTGAATGTTTAGCACAGGGACAGGTAAAGGATAGGCTGAATGTTTAGCACAGGGACAGGTAAAGGATAGGCTGAATGTGTAGCACAGGGACAGGTAAAGGATAGGCTGAATGTGTAGCACAGGGACAGGTAAAGGATAGGCTGAATGTTTAGCACAGGAACAGGTAAAGGATAGGCTGAATGTTTAACACAGGGACAGGTAAAGGATAGGCTGAATGTTTAACACAGGGACAGGTAAAGGATAGGCTGAATGTTTAACACAGGGGCAGGTAAAGGATAGGCTGAATGTGTAGCACAGGGACAGGTAAAGGATAGGCTGAATGTTTAGCACAGGGACAGGTAAAGGATAGGCTGAATGTTTAGCACAGGGACAGGTAAAGGATAGGCTGAATGTTTAGCACAGGGACAGGTAAAGGATAGGCTGAATGTTTAGCACAGGGACAGGTAAAGGATAGGCTGAATGTGTAGCACAGGGACAGGTAAAGGATAGGCTGAATGTGTAGCACAGGGACAGGTAAAGGATAGGCTGAATGTTTAGCACAGGGACAGGTAAAGGATAGGCTGAATGTTTAGCACAGGGACAGGTAAAGGATAGGCTGAATGTTTAACACAGGGACAGGTAAAGGATAGGCTGAATGTGTAGCACAGGGACAGGTAAAGGATAGGCTGAATGTGTAGCACAGGGACAGGTAAAGGATAGGCTGAATGTTTAGCACAGGGACAGGTAAAGGATAGGCTGAATGTTTAGCACAGGGACAGGTAAAGGATAGGCTGAATGTGTAGCACAGGGACAGGTAAAGGATAGGCTGAATGTTTAGCACAGGTACAGGTAAAGGATAGGCTGAATGTGTAGCACAGGTACAGGTAAAGGATAGGCTGAATGTTTAGCACAGGGACAGGTAAAGGATAGGCTGAATGTTTAGCACAGGGACAGGTAAAGGATAGGCTGAATGTGTAGCACAGGGACAGGTAAAGGATAGGCTGAATGTTTAGCACAGGGACAGGTAAAGGATAGGCTGAATGTTTAGCACAGGGACAGGTAAAGGATAGGCTGAATGTGTAGCACAGGGACAGGTAAAGGATAGGCTGAATGTTTAGCACAGGGACAGGTAAAGGATAGGCTGAATGTTTAGCACAGGGACAGGTAAAGGATAGGCTGAATGTTTAGCACAGGGACAGGTAAAGGATAGGCTGAATGTTTAGCACAGGGACAGGTAAAGGATAGGCTGAATGTTTAGCACAGGGACAGGTAAAGGATAGGCTGAATGTTTAGCACAGGAACAGGTAAAGGATAGGCTGCATGTTTAGCACAGGGACAGGTAAAGAATAGGCTGAATGTTTAACACAGGAACAGGTAAAGGATAGGCTGAATGTTTAGCACAGGGACAGGTAAAGGATAGGCTGAATGTGTAGCACAGGGACAGGTAAAGGATAGGCTGGATGTTTAGCACAGGGACAGGTAAAGGATAGGCTGAATGTTTAGCACAGGGACAGGTAAAGGATAGGCTGAATGTTTAGCACAGGGACAGGTAAAGGATAGGCTGAATGTTTAGCACAGGGACAGGTAAAGGATAGGCTGAATGTTTAGCACAGGGACAGGTAAAGGATAGGCTGAATGTTTAACACAGGGACAGGTAAAGGATAGGCTGAATGTGTAGCACAGGGACAGGTAAAGGATAGGCTGAATGTGTAGCACAGGGACAGGTAAAGGATAGGCTGAATGTGTAGCACAGGTACAGGTAAAGGATAGGCTGAATGTGTAGCACAGGGACAGGTAAAGGATAGGCTGAATGTTTAGCACAGGGACAGGTAAAGGATAGGCTGAATGTTTAACACAGGGACAGGTAAAGGATAGGCTGAATGTGTAGCACAGGGACAGGTAAAGGATAGGCTGAATGTTTAGCACAGGGACAGGTAAAGGATAGGCTGAATGTTTAGCACAGGGACAGGTAAAGGATAGGCTGAATGTTTAGCACAGGGACAGGTAAAGGATAGGCTGAATGTGTAGCACAGGGACAGGTAAAGGATAGGCTGAATGTTTAGCACAGGGACAGGTAAAGGATAGGCTGAATGTTTAGCACAGGGACAGGTAAAGGATAGGCTGAATGTTTAGCACAGGGACAGGTAAAGGATAGGCTGAATGTGTAGCACAGGGACAGGTAAAGGATAGGCTGAATGTTTAGCACAGGGACAGGTAAAGGATAGGCTGAATGTTTAGCACAGGGACAGGTAAAGGATAGGCTGAATGTTTAACACAGGGACAGGTAAAGGATAGGCTGAATGTTTAGCACAGGGACAGGTAAAGGATAGGCTGAATGTTTAGCACAGGGACAGGTAAAGGATAGGCTGAATGTTTAGCACAGGGGCAGGTAAAGGATAGGCTGAATGTTTAGCACAGGGACAGGTAAAGGATAGGCTGAATGTTTAACACAGGGACAGGTAAAGGATAGGCTGAATGTTTAGCACAGGGACAGGTAAAGGATAGGCTGAATGTTTAGCACAGGGGCAGGTAAAGGATAGGCTGAATGTTTAGCACAGGGACAGGTAAAGGATAGGCTGAATGTGTAGCACAGGGACAGGTAAAGGATAGGCTGAATGTGTAGCACAGGGACAGGTAAAGGATAGGCTGAATGTTTAGCACAGGGACAGGTAAAGGATAGGCTGAATGTGTAACACAGGGACAGGTAAAGGATAGGCTGAATGTGTAGCACAGGTACAGGTAAAGGATAGGCTGAATGTTTAGCACAGGGACAGGTAAAGGATAGGCTGAATGTTTAACACAGGGACAGGTAAAGGATAGGCTGAATGTTTAGCACAGGGGCAGGTAAAGGATAGGCTGAATGTTTAGCACAGGGGCAGGTAAAGGATAGGCTGAATGTGTAGCACAGGGACAGGTAAAGGATAGGCTGAATGTTTAGCACAGGGACAGGTAAAGGATAGGCTGAATGTTTAGCACAGGGACAGGTAAAGGATAGGCTGAATGTGTAGCACAGGGACAGGTAAAGGATAGGCTGAATGTTTAGCACAGGGACAGGTAAAGGATAGGCTGAATGTTTAACACAGGGACAGGTAAAGGATAGGCTGAATGTTTAGCACAGGGGCAGGTAAAGGATAGGCTGAATGTTTAGCACAGGGGCAGGTAAAGGATAGGCTGAATGTGTAGCACAGGGACAGGTAAAGGATAGGCTGAATGTTTAGCACAGGGACAGGTAAAGGATAGGCTGAATGTTTAGCACAGGGACAGGTAAAGGATAGGCTGAATGTGTAGCACAGGGACAGGTAAAGGATAGGCTGAATGTTTAGCACAGGGACAGGTAAAGGATAGGCTGAATGTTTAACACAGGGACAGGTAAAGGATAGGCTGAATGTTTAGCACAGGGACAGGTAAAGGATAGGCTGAATGTTTAGCACAGGTATGAATAGCATAGTTTAATTTGTGATTATTTTACTGTAAGATGCCCCAATATGGTTTTTGTAATAGAAGGATTAAGTCATTAATTCATCTCACGAAACATTAAGATTTTTTTTCTCTCCCTTTTAGCTCCTAATTGGCTTGTTGCAGACAGACCCCTCCCACTGCGTCTTATTTTAGCTGTTATCGCCACGGTGGTTCTTGGCCTAATATTTGCCTGTGGAAGTCTGTCATTTGGTAAGTTTCCTTATAATTTTTCATTTCCGAGATTTATAAACTCTCACCTAATACCGTTCACTGTCCCCACAGCCTGAATTAGTTTGTGCTCTAACCGTGAGCACTATGGCGCTATGTTTAAAACCACAAGCCCGAACGTGTGGACAGTCCTGCGTAGCCTACAATGTGTTAATGCGGAGCTCCCGCTGTGAGAATGAAATTAGCTTTCTGTAAAACATATGAGCAATGAACTCAATACAGATCTTGTAAGAAGACATTGTCTGCTCCACGCACTATACCCCAACTCAGGCAGGGGAACTCGGGGAACGAAAATTGCTGAAAGATCTTTAACATATTGATTTTCTGTTATACGCGGTGTGCAGGTTTCAGCACATAAACCCCTTTCTACTCCTTTCATGTCTGAACTGAAACTGACTTCTACCAGAAGACCGAACATATCACCCCTAGGTCATAATCAATATGAAGATAAATATCGTTCATATATAGCGCAGAACACGCACGTCTTCCAGAATCAATGCAAGATGTGCGTGAGATTTAATTATGGTATCCACTGCTGTACTATACGTGGCCAGGAACATAACCTTTTACATCCCGTGTTTCTCCTGCAGATACGAAGGGAATGCAATGGGGGGCTATGTATGAAAAGTGCCGCATTCACCTTTAAAGAATAAAAAAAATGTTTGAAATCGCGAACTTTATTTATTTTCTTCACATGAATATTAATCATTTGTCTTATTTGTGGTTCAATGAATGGTAAGATTATCAGGGAAAAGGAAGTAAAACAAATCTGGATAAAAGTGTCAGAAAACGGATTTATTATTTATTATGGCTCACTACAGAAAAGATGGGATCCCCAATGTATAAAGGTGGGAGTAATGGTTTTATACGTGAAAGTCACCTGCACGTGCGATGACATGTGAGACCCCCAAGTATCGAGGAGATCCTTTATTTCTTATAATACAGAATAATCCGTGCTTCGGAAACCTGCGCCTTTAATGTCCGTAATGGTTTCATTCCGCTGTGATATTTATAATGTATTCATATCTCCGTCAGTTTATCACCGGAAGAAGAAGCAGCTGGAAGGGGCCCGCGTGCGTTTACAGAGTACGGAGTATAAACTGAGCAAAATTCGAAGTTCCATCATCATGACCGATTATAATCCCAACTACTGCTTTGCGGGGAAAGGAGCTGGCTTGAGCGAACTAAAGGAAGTCCCACGTAAAAACATCACTTTGCTCAGGTACCATTTCCGCCATTTTATCTTTATAGGACAGAGATAGGAGAGTATTCACTAAAACTGGAATAAGGCGAATAGCACACAAACTATGGCAGGGGATTCAGGCAAGCGACTAGCACGTTGTAAAAATGGAACAATTACCGTGAAAACCAAGAGAAGCGGCTGGGACAGTGTCCGCTGTTAAGGCACACACACTTTATAAAAAATTAGTTGATCAAATTCAATCTATGCATTGTGCCAGCAGAATGGCTACAAAATACACAGATTTTAAAGGAACACATCTGTATTCCTAATACTACAGCCCTGACACCCCTTGTCGATTAAGTTCCACCTCCCCCCACCACCCTGTGTAAAATTATAAATACATTAAAAAAAAAAAAACAATACCTCACCTTTTCTCTGGTGCAGAAGTCCCCTGGCACTGCCACAGTCTCCTCTTCGAATTGCTTCCTCCTGAAGTTTTTAACCCCTTAAGGACCAAACTTCTGGAATAAAAGGGAATCATGACATGTCACACATGTCATGTGTCCTTAAGGGGTTAAAGGGACACTATAGTCACCAGAACAACTACAGCTTATTGAATTTGTTCTGGTGAGTAGAATCATTACCTTCAGGCTTTTTACTGTAAACACTGTCTTTTCAGAGAAAATGCAGTGTTTACATTACAGCCTAGTGATACCTCCACTGGCCACTCCTCAGATGGCTGTTAGAGATCCTTCCTGGGTCATGGCTGCCTAAAATGCATCCAAACATTCAGTGTCTCCTCCCTCTGCATGCAGACACTGAACTTGCTTTGTAGAGACACATTGATTCAATGTTATCTCTGAGGAGATGCTGATTGGCCGTGGCTGTGTTTGACTTGTTCTTGCTCTGCCCCTGATCTGCCTCCTTGACAGTCTCAGCCAATCCTATAGGGAAGCATTGTGATTGGCTTTGATCAACTTTTCTGATGATGTAAGCCAAGCAGGCAGATTAGGGGCAGAGGCAGCTGCTGCAGACTTGAATACAAGTAAGATTTTACTTTATTTAGGGAGACAAGAGGGGGCCAAGGGGGCTAGATGGTAGTTTTAAAGTGCCTACAGTGTTCCTTTAGTAAAGAAAAAAAAAAAAAACATTTCTAGTTTCTCCCTCACCTGTGGTCTGTTCACAGGCCGTGTTGCATCTCAAGGTCAGGTTCACCACAGACTTTCATAGCAGCTGGTCATGTTTGGGAATTCTGTCGTTTGTGAATGTTTCATTGCTGTCAAGGTGGTATTGGTCAAGATTTTACCCACCTATCTGTGGGTCACTTTGTAACCTTCCCAAACAATTCATCAAACAAGCAAACAAAAAAGAATTAAGAAATGTAGCACTGGAACCCCATAACTGTGTGTTCCTGTATATCAGGCATAGGCAACCTACGGCACTCCAGATGTTTTGGACTACACCTCCCAACATGCTTTGCCAGCATTATGGGTGTAAGAGCATTATGGGGGATGTAGTCCACAACATCTGGAGTGCCGAAGGTGGCCTATCCCTGACGTATATTATTCCATTCTTTTATGTAGTTAATGTTTCTCTTTCTTTGGGAATGGGATAATACTTCCCCCATGTGGATGTGATCTCAGGTCTGTGAGGACATTTGATTACCTCCGGTAGCATATGCATTAGACCCGAAGAGTCTCCACAGAGGGCAATTGATGAAGAATAGATGATTACTACCATTTATGGCTGATAATTGGCTTTTGCCATAGGGTTGAAGCTCAAGTGATTGGATATTCTGGACTCCTGGTGGGATGGTGACGACTGGCATATTGAGGGTCAGAAACTGATTTACTGAGGGAATTACACATGAATAAAGAGGGCGAAATGAATAAAAGATTTTATTAGAATGACTCCAAAATATGAGATCTGTTGCACAATTCATAAATAACATGTTAAACTTGCCAGCCAATTTGTTTTTTGTTTTTATTTATAATTTCACTTTTACGAGTGAGTGTTATTTATAACCGTCCAGGATTCTGTGTGTTTTTAATGGTTTAGTTTATTTATTCTCTTCCCTTACTTTCAATGATCACAACCTGTCCTAACCTCCAGCTCTCTCTTTCTCGACCCCTTTCTAGAGCGCTTGGTCACGGTGCGTTTGGAGAAGTATATGAAGGCTTGGTGGTGGGGATTTCTGGGGATCCCAATCCGTTACAAGTTGCGATCAAGGTCAGTACCCATTGCATGTTCTGTGTGGATCAGCAAGTCGTCGACGCCAGAGGAATCTTAACTGCTCAGTAGGTAAATGCGTATCCTCCTCCATTTCTCTGGTGACAAACCATTATATGGGGACGTCATTAAACATCTGGTTCAATTATAATGCTAAGTGAGACAATTTGATTATTTATGGGGTGCACAACCCCAACTCTGCACCATGGTTAATTCTTTAAAGAAATCGTATAGATTTGCCATGTTTGCAGATCGCTGCTCTGACCATGCGCACAGCCACTGCTGTCTTATCAGACTGATTAGTTCCATCACTGGTGTAATAAACCAAACTCTCTAATAGGAATTATTTATCATTTTGTAACTATTTCTTCTTGCGAAGATATTATGGTTCTCAAAGAGCTGATGTGGCAAGTGCTAGTAATAAGCCAGCAATTTAAGATATTCTAATTCGTATTTTGTAATTTGAATAAAACGTTCACCTTAATAAAATTTACCTTTTGAACTCTGAGTGCGTGATACGGTCACCGTGTATTGATTGTTTAACCGGGGATTGTGCTGTTGACAAGTGGAGGGCATGGCTGTAGATTAGCCATAACCTTCTCGCTGCCGTCAGCAATGACTGGGTGAGAACATTAAATAGATCCTAACACAGGTCAACGCGATACAGCTGTGTAAATACGACCAAGCAAACTCCTTGTATCCATCCGACCAAGTCCAGAGTTACACAAACCTCGTGGGCCCTAGACATTCTTAGGGATCAAACCTGCGTTCTTTTCGGAGTGTTTTTATAATATAATGAATATTGACGTCTGTAAAATGTGCAGGTGAACATAATGTACACATTACGCTGGCAAAACATTAAGAGAATATATTCTCAGTCATTTGGGCACCCTGCAGGAGGAACTCGATAAATGCAAGCAGAGAAATTGCCACGAATGACTAGCCTGCAGCCACGTTACTCCATGTCTGAATGGGAAAACGCCAGGAAAACCATTGCGACAGCCATGTTTGTGTTATGTGCATTATAGCGCAACGTTGCTATATTTAAAGTGACAGGTACAGATTTTATTCAGCAGAGTATTTTTAGTCCGTTTATCAGCTTGCTTCTCTCTTTGTTCATTTGTCCATCAGACTTTGCCCGAAATCTGCTCAGAACAGGACGAGATGGACTTCCTAATGGAAGCGCTAATAATCAGGTAATTCACTGCTGTGAAAGGGACACTCGTCATGGGCTGCGATTTAACTAGATCTCTATGGCATGATAACAGGCCACGTAAACCCAACCCTTAGAAATAAAGGAAACCAGTGAGACGCCTGTAAATGAGCAGTTACACGTAGGATTGCAAATCAAGGTACTTTATTCCATGCCAATTATTACGGTTTATAATTTGTCAATATACATGAAATATTCTAAAACGGCAGGAGAAGTGTCAAACCGGATATGTGTTAATACTTTAACATCTTAATACCAGCCTCACTGTAAATAGTGCACTGTGTGGAATGTATTACTAAGACAGAATACCGGGAGTATACCACCACACCCAGAACATTTACAGTTTGAAATAATTCATAAAATCCAACTTTACTGAAAAGCAGAACACCAACATTCATTTTTTTTTTTCTTCTCAGTAAATTTAGCCACCAGAATATCGTGCGATGCATTGGGGTAAGCCTTCAGACTCTCCCACGATTTATTTTACTTGAGCTGATGTCCGGCGGAGACATGAAAAGTTTCTTAAGACAGAATCGGCCATTGGTGGTAAGTAATGATAGTGTAACGTTTATTCTGTGCTGGGAGTTATAGAATGACATGATCCGGCCAGCTGGTATCTCGTCTAACTCTGTAGCAGGTTTAATATAAAAGCTTTTGTTCTGTTCACAGACTAAGCCTTCCTCTTTAACCATGCTCGACCTGCTGAACATGGCCCGGGATATAGCGTGCGGCTGTAAATATCTAGAGGACAACCAGTTCATCCACAGGTAGGCTCTGTGTCTTCCATCATATGATGTGCCATGCCCAGCAAGTAAGACCATGCCAGCTGTCAAATTCCAAACTTTAAAGGGTTACTCCAACCAGTTAGTAAAACACTGGATTAGGTTAGAGTAACCCTTTGTATACTGCCATCCTCTCAAACATTAAAATAAAGCTTTACCAGCTCCAAGTCTAAGTAATCATCTGGATGTTAGTTTGAGGACATGGGCGGATCCGTGCTGCACTGCCATTGGACGCCTGTCACCAGCATGCTATTCAATATGCACAGAATTGACATTGGCCGAGTGGAACTCTAGTTCCTGGCTGGCTGATGTTGCCACAATGACACTGGCGGAAGCGGGGTCAAACTGCAGAATTTCAATGTGAAACACTGGACAAATAAATAGACTGAAGTGATCATGGTGCTTGTTAAAAAATTGTTACCGTTCTAATAATGCGAACTGCAGACTATTCTTATAGCAATACCCTGATCATAGGTAGATGGGGAGGAGTGGGGGAGAGGGTCAGATTAGGCTAGGAATTAGACACTATTGGTAGCGCTATAAAGCCTTTGCTGGAGATATACATAGCATTGATAGGCTGGATTATATGCCACTTCTCAATGTAGACGTTTTGTCACAATGTCCAATGGAATGTGAAATCTATAAATCATGCACAATCTAAGCTACCTGTGCGGGAAGGTTTAACAGTTCTGCATTTTAAGAGGGAGAGATGTGAGTTTGGCCCCCTCCTGGGACAGTACAATTAGTAAAGTACTACATGGCATATAACGTGGTTGTATTTGTGCCAACCTGTTGGTGGAATTAACCTTTCTGCAGTCTGAGAACTCGCCATTTTTACTCTCCTGAAATAGAGGACTCGATTGCTTGGTTTAATTGATATTTTCCCCCTAATTAGGGATATTGCTGCCAGAAACTGCCTTCTGACCAACAGTAGCACTGGGCGTGTGGCCAAAATCGGTGACTTTGGAATGGCTCGTGATATTTACAGGTAAGCGGTTTTCCAGATCTGACATTTTGGGCCAAGTTTTAGCTGTTACTATAAACTGAATAAACCTGAATTTCTAGACTCCCAAATAGAATACGTAGAAATCCGTTTAGTCGGCCCCTTTACAGCATTCTTTACACACAGATCGCGACTCCTCCTGGGAAATAGATTGAAATGCTGTCTGTTTAATGACACCTTGGGTACAGGCGTTTCCATGCGATTTCAAACTTTTGTGCTTTTAATATGACTACACTAATAAAATCGATTAACATTTATGGTATGTACATAAATAATCTTTAAGAACAATGTCTGCAGCAATATCGTGTTGTCTAAATGGCGGCTGAAGGTTTCGATGTTCTCCATATACAACAAAATGTTTCTATGGAATAGCAGGGAGAGTTAAACTTACCGGACCCTCAATGCCAGCGGTTAATGGACCAGTAATATTAAAGGGACGCTTCACTGTTTAAATAAGATTTAAAAATAATAATTGGTCACTAGATACATACACCTCCAATGAAAACATGCATGGATTTAAACTCAATTGGTGGTATGTCTAAAAACAGCTTGTAAATGCTGCAGATCTCCTGTCTGCAGCCTTTTCTAACCCAGCCCAAACTTTGCAAGGCAGGTACTCTGGGCAATCGCTGCCTCTTGCGTTTAGCTTCACTGATCTATTATACCAATTTATGTATATTGAAGTTTTTGAAGGATGTCTATTGCCTCCCACGCCCCCATTCTGACAGCCATCTTTATCCACCTTGGATCAGACTGTTATCTCTGACAACGTTACTACGTTGCATCTGTTTATTGTTTTTCAAAGTAGTGCGTTTTGTAAACCCCAACAGATGGTTGGAAAATAATGATAATTTTCTGGGATAACGTCTGACTCAAGGTGCATGAAGAAGGTGGGACGAGGATACCAACGACTCCTTCACATCTTTATTAAACATTGGTTTTTTTATTTATTTTTTTAAATGGCAATGTTTCTCTAACAGGACAGCTGTGTGGGGAGGTGGACGTTGATGCTACAATGTAATTTAATAACCTAAAGTGTCACATATCCAGCCAGAGTACTCACTGCTATAAAATAAAATGCCACATTGTGGGGTATGGATGTGGTTGTATTCTGCTGATATCACATTCATATTGGAAGGACGGTGGATCATCCAGAATAAATATTAAATGCTGGATTTCTTTTTCAGAGCAAGTTATTACCGTAAGGGAGGGCGAGCCATGCTGCCAGTAAAATGGATGCCCCCGGAGGCTTTCCTAGAGGGGATCTTTACCTCGAGGACAGACACCTGGTAAGGAGAGCAGCTATAAGTTATACATAATCACGTAAAACAACATGTGGGAGAACAGTGATTATCGTATTGATATCCACAAATACTACCCGGTACATTGCAAGCATTCCTAACCCGGCCCTCAAGGCACAACAAGTGTCCAGTTTTATCCGTTTCCGCTATTCAAAAAGAACAGGGAAGTGGTGAGATCCTGGACTGATCGTATGCCTTGAGGCTGTCTTAGGAAGCAATGCTCTGCTCAGCTGAGATTGGGTGCACCCCGCATTGTCAGCCACTGACCATACTCACCGCACGCTGTATACTATGTGTGTGTGTGTAGGAAAGTGAAGTTACGGATAGGCTGAGAGTATCAGTGGACGCTCACAGTCTGAGGCTTCCAGATTTAAAGCCTCTAACCGCAGCGGTAAGAGCTGGGCAGGGTGATGGGCACCGAATTCAACACTGAACTATTTAAACTCTAAAAGCAAGCTGGTGCCGGGCTCCTTATCCCACCATACATTCATTATAATGATGGTGATATGGTTCCAGCAGTGTCCCTTTTAGGAAAAAATTAACCGGAAACACTGAGCATCTCATGAACAATGAACAGCTTCTCCGTATAAATAGCAGAAACGTGACCGTTCCCTTTTTAGGACCACTTTCTTTTCATTCCACAAATCTGGATGCGATACCTAGAAAGTTATTGTAAATATTAAATTAATTTGAAAAATAAATAAATATGAATGCTTACCTGTCCTGACACAATAAGAAAGAAAATCTACCTGAAATAGTGCGTATGGGGGGGGATCTGCTTTTGGTAAATATTTTTAAAAATGTGAAATTATTTTCCCAGGTAATTGCTATTGACTTGTAAATCTGCTGTGATCGCTCTTCCTGTCCACCAAAGCACAAAGAAAGTTATATAACCGTTTATACGGGCGAGATAATAAGATCTTAACATGTAAAGTATTCTAGCACTCAACTGAAAATCCCGTATCAGATTACATTCATACAATCCTTACCAAACCATAGACCTTCTGCAGTAAGATTCCTGTGCATCTCTATGGTGTTACTGTCTAATTAGCGAAACCATCACAGGCCGTAAGACTTCCAGTTCTCTGATATGTTTAAACAGAACACAGCTCAATCAAACCGGGCAATAACATGTAGATTAATAGCCATTGCCTCAAGGAGACGTATAAAATAACCATTACAAGACGTACCACAACCCGCCTGCTCTAGAAGTCCCCATTGAGCTGTAATAGAACACGTTGTATAAATACATAGTAACTCCGTGACTAACCTCCAGCATGTGTTTTTTTTGGCAGGTCCTTCGGGGTGCTCCTATGGGAGATCTTCTCGCTGGGTTACATGCCGTATCCATGTAAAACCAACCAAGAAGTTCTAGAGTTTGTTACAAGTGGGGGACGTATGGATCCCCCAAAAAAGTGCCCGGGGCCTGTGTGAGTATTGGGCTCAATTTACACTGTTTTGTTAGTTCTGAATTCTCATGGTTCATTTTTTTGCCTAGTACTCTAGAGTTTAAATATTTTACACACGTGGCCTGTACGAATATAGTATCAATTCTACGCAACGTTTTAGGAAAAGGGAATGTGGTCGAAGATCCGCCGAAACTGTCCAACAGATCCAAATATATAGGGG
Source organism: Pelobates fuscus (assembly GCF_036172605.1). Lineage (NCBI taxonomy): Eukaryota > Metazoa > Chordata > Amphibia > Anura > Pelobatidae > Pelobates > Pelobates fuscus. The sequence continues at coordinate 3,949,326 of NC_086329.1, forward strand.
ACCACCCAGCCTTAAATGTTCCCTTCATCATTACAACAGGCAACGTTTTGACAGTTTTCAGTCATCCTCGTGCCAAACCGATGAAACATTGTCTAGTCTAAATAGATGATAAATTAATTTTTACATAACTCTAGTGTGTTATAAGAATGCAGAATCTATAGCACTAACTACTGTCTGTGTCCCTTTTTCTTATAAGCTATCGGATAATGACACAATGTTGGCAGCATACGCCAGATCATCGTCCCAACTTCTCAACCATCATGGAGAGGATCATATATTGCACACAGGTATTTGGGTATTATCTTTGCACACACTGAGACAAATTAAACTTTAGAAATTCAGGATTTTCCTAGGTTGGGTTTTTTGGTGTCAACAAAATATATAAACTTTGTCAGAGTGGAGGTGAATATCATGCATTTCACTTATTGTTTCACAGCCGTAAAAGGGAAAAGTGTCAAAACGTCTAACTAGAATTGAGGAAGGAGGTGGTCAATCAACATAAAAAGTAGGGAATGGCTGACAACCGCCACAAAGCAAAGTCCCCAAACTTAGCTCCCAAGGTGGGGGGTAACCCAGATACAAAGATAAAGGAGGAAAAAAGAACAATGGGCCAACAACTTAATGGCACCAGAGGAATTATGGGAGAAAGACTTAATGTAACGAATAGAATTTGGCTTTTATTAGAAAAATAAAAACAGTCAAAACACTCGGGATATAAACACACGTGAACCAAATAATATTAAATCAGGAACAGTTGAATAGGATTGCATCGGGATAGAAGGACCCTATGAACGACGTTCGAGGGTTTAGTTAGGGTCAATGCTAACGGTTCTATATTAGGTATTTGTTTTGCGAATGGCTTTATTGCTGTCATTTATGCAAATTTATGGATCAGTTTAGGGGTTAAGTGAAGCGTAGCTATTTGTAATCATGTAGTGGCAGTAACAACCCAAAATGTGGATAGCGCTTTAAGATATAAAAAAGAAAATTCTATATATAGTGAAGAACTTAAGCAGCAATCACCTAAAGTGACAAATAACCTCAAAAAAAAAAAAAGTGTTGCGCTCAAATCTTACTTAACATCAAATTTGTAGTAAATTCTGTAAAAAATATAACAAATTCACTATAGTGGAGATTATCCTTATAATTAAACAATGTTATACAAGTACATGTATGTGGGGGTTATACTCACATGTACCAGAGCCCTATCAACCCTGGCTCTGGGTGAGAAAGGAAATCACTCCCTTACCGCTCAGGCAGCCAGACTGTGGATTCCTATATTTTTAAGATAGTAGCTGTAGGGATGACAGAACCAAAAGGACCTCAATGGCGCAGTAAAACAATTAAAAAGCCTATGTCATCCAGCATTGGTGGGCACACCCAGGCAGTAATCCCGCACCCAAGCAGATAGCTTTTAGAGTTTACTTCTGGTTATAAGCTCCACTTCCCGATGACATGTCAGTGATGACATGTCACGCACCTCTTACTTCGGGCTTCATCAGACAATGCCCAACTCTCCCTCCTCCGGCATTTAAGTCTCTTAACTCCGCCTCTGATGTTCTTCTATTGCAGGAATAAGCAACCTTCGGCACTGCAGATGTTGTGGACTACATCACCTACAATGCTCTTACACCTATAATGCTGGCAAAGAATCATGGGAGGTGTAGTCCAAAACATCTGGTGTGCCGAAGGTTGCCTATGCCTGTTCTATTGGTTAAAATACATTCTGCATCTTCATAGTCTTAATAGGAATCATGTGCAGTTCTTTATATTCATGTTATCAGTCCTTATATATACATTCATTTGCATTTAATACTACTATCAGATATTCACATTTATGCCCAGTTTTGCATTCAGTACATTATTCTGGGGTCTCCCTGCTGAAATGTGATAAAATGTAAAGATAGTGAATGTTCCTTAAAACATTATGAATAGGCATATATGATAAAAACCAGACACAATATATCATAAAATACTATACTATTCAATCCTATGGGAATTTCACACACAGAGATCCAAAAATAAATATACAGATCAATATTAATCCATAAAGATTAAAATAAATAGACAGATCAATATTAATCCATAAAGATTAAAATAAATCGAATACATTAGACATTGGTAAAAACTGACATCATTCAAAATCTCCATTTAACCCTCTAGGGAACAGTGTTTTACGTTTATAAATCCACCTCATTTCTTTTTGCAATCGCTTTTTATCATAATCTCCCTCCAAACTCTATTCCCAATAATTCTCAACTACTGGGGTCTCCCTGCTGAAATGTGATAAAATGTAAAGATAGTGAATGTTCCTTAAAACCTATTAATGTGGGGGGCGGGGCCTGACAGCCAACATGGCCGGACGTGCTCTATGAGAGCTCCAGCAACAACGGGCAGAAACACGACAATACCGGCTAAATTAATAACGCCAGCATCACACAGGGCCCAAAAACTGGTGCAGGACCATACGGGGAAGAGAATGAGACCCGACTTGCACCGCTATACACTGCACACGCAAGAACTGGCCATGCGGCCTACACTAGAGCGGAGCCCGAGGCCTGGGGGATGCGGCCGATCCCCCGGCACGGGACCTGCTCCCAAGCGAAACCCGACGACTGCCCTGCTACCCCCCCCCCCCCTTTGGACCGGCGGGGGACATCCCGGTCCTCGCTGGGGACGATTACCCCCTCTACGAGGCTCCAACAAGCGACTAGACATACAGCTAAACAGGACCGCAGGGGTCCAGTCAAGATGGCGGCTCCGGCACGATCGGCGCCAAACTGCACCCTCACCAAGCCCCCTGAACAGATTGGGGAATTCTTTGACCGTCTCTGCACTTATATGCAGACTAAACTCCACATTAGAGGACGGTCCCTTCACGTGGCGATAAGAGGACTGGCGGCATGGATACGTCCAGCGATCCGGCGCCACCTAGGCAGACACCTACCTCAAATCACCAGAGCAGTCTCGGATCCAAAAAGCCACAGGAGTCCCCGACCTGCCTACCAACAAGCGGTCCCAGCAACAGCCGTCACGCAAAGCGCAACACGACACGGAGGAACCAGCAGAGCTGACAGCAAAAAAACCTACACAGCGGCAGCACTGGTGACTGACCAGCAAACCAATTACCCGCGCACAACCAGAGCGAGAGCACCGAGGGGGCAAGTGTATTACCGCAACAACATGACCACCATCACCCCATCAAGTGAGCAGGCCAGCCCTGGACACCAACCCTGCACATGGCTCACCTATCCAGCCTCCAGAGTTGGCATCGGATAACCAAGGCAGCCTACACAGGAGGTGGACTACGCTCCTGCACGGAGACAAAGCACGGATCTCTCGAACGAACTGTAACTATGGTCCTTTCACTCTCCACCGAAATATGCACTTCTTGAACATTCTACTTTGTACCCACCATTAACCATGCTTTCTCTTATCGTTCACATAGCATCCTCAAGAGACAAGCATGTATGTCTAGCACTGGAAATGTTAAACCAATCTGATATAATTCTGTATCACACAGGCACACAATATATCCAACAACTGCTTATGATTCTCACATAATATACCCACTTATCGCATTGCATATGGGCTGTCTATTACTAAAGCATGTAATTATCAAATGCCTCCCTACCTAACCTGTTTACCCAACACTAACTGACCCTGAACCCCAGTGCAGATCAGATGTTGATTTATGCAGTTTTGCCATAGCCAAACGTGTACCTCACCTGCTCAATTTGAGCAAAATAGGAGAAAATACTTTACAAGCGACCTCCATATATAGGTTAAAACATGAAGTAGAACCTAAGGCCTCGCTAAGATACCGCCATGCTAGAATAATTGTTCCCCAAGCAAAGTTGGCACTATACACCAGACTAGCAATGTTTTAAATCTCTAGAATTAAGCCTCCGTTATTTCATGTTATTATGTTATTTTGTTGACCTAGCTATGTACCACACCATTCTGATAAGCAGATCTGGAGAAGCTACTTGACATGCGACGATCATACATACTCTTACTAAACTAAAAATGTGCAGTCTATTCATATGCCACACTATGTTACAACTGTGTTATATTTCTGCTCGTGAATGCGATTGTGGCTGACCGAGCCTATTGTTATACCATGCACAACAAAAATAAAGAATTAAAAAAAAAAAAATGCTTAATGTTCTTCACATGTTCCTCAATGCGGATGTGTGTCTCTCTTGTGATTTTACCTACATATTGAAACTTGCAGGGACAAGTTAAAACATCAATACAGATTTTTTGTGTGGATGTAATTCATTGTATAATTTTATATTTTTAATTTGTAGATCCACTTAAAAATTCTCTCGGTATACTTTTCCGTGCTAAAGTGCTCCTGAAAGCCAAAAAGTATCCACATTTTAAAAAGCCTATGTCACTGTTTAAAGGGACACTGTAGGCACCTAAACCACTTCTTGAGGTCATTGAATTGGTTTTGGTGCATTGTCCCTATTGCCCTTAGTGTTGCCATATTAAACACTGAGTTCCAGAGAAACTGCAAAGTTTATATTGCAGAGCTAAGTCTGCCCTCAGTGTCTGTCTATCAGACAGCCTCTAGAGGGGTTCCTGAATTGAAACGGACCTTTGGTTGCAGAGCGTGAGGACGTCCAGCGTCTGATTTTTTTTTTTTTCCCCCATAGGAAAGCGTTGATTCAATGCTTTCCTATGGGGAGGTCTAACGCGCGTGGCATTTGCCGCACATGCGCATTAGACCCCGCTCGTTGGGGGACGGAGGAGGGGGCAGAGCGACAACCAAGCGCCGAGGGACATCGGCGCTGGAATCAGTTAAGGAAATAAAGTTTGGTGTTTTTTTAACCCTTTATTTACCGGGTGGAGGAGGTGTGAGGGAGGCAGGGGGAATCGTAGTGCCAGCACTACAGTATCCCTTTAAAAAAAAAAAATCTTATTCCTACTCTCTCTAAAACTACTTTTAACTATGTGTGATTTAATGCTCGGGACTCCTTTATATACGATCTTTGGGAATAACCTCCTGTAACATCGGATCCTCTGATAAAAAATGGCAATGCTTTTTATAGTAATATTCCTTAATAGTTTCTCATGTCCAGAATAATTAAAAACCAGCATTGCATCTTCCGGATTCTTGGTATTTTCACCCTCTTTATTTTTATCGTCACTCTTATCTTCTCTGAATAAACCCATCCTGTTACCATCATGGACGTTCCTGTATGCCGTTTCAATCACATTCATGGGATAAGAGTAAAGAACGATAAAAATAAAGAGGGTGAAAATACCAAGAATCCGGAAGATGTGATGCTGATTTTTAATTATTCTGGAAATGAGAAAATATTAAGGAATATTACTATAAAAAGCATTGGCATTTTTTATCAGAGGATCCGATGTTACAGGAGGTTATTCCCAAAGATCGTATATAAAGGAGTCCCGAGCATTAAATCACACATAGTTAAAAGTAGTTTTAAAGAAACCCTTTACTTACTTACTTTATCCAAGCGCCGATGTCCCTCAGAGCTGGGTCGATACTCTGACCCCTCCTCCGTTCCTCGACGAGCGGGGTCTAATGCGCATGCGCGGCAAATGCAGCTCGCGTTTTAGACCTCCCATAGGAAAGCACTGAATCAATGCTTTCCTATGGTGAAAAAAATCTGACGCTGGACGTCCTCATGCAGAGTGTGAGGACGTCCGACACCGGACCAAAAGTCCGTCTGAATTCAGGAAGCCCATTAATGGCTGTCTAGTAGACAGACACTGAGGGCAGACTCAGTGTTTAGTATGGCAGCACTAAGGGCAATAGGGACACTGCACCCAGACCAATTCAATGACCTCAAGAAGTGGTTTAGGTGTCCAGTGTCCCTTTAAACAGTGACATAGGATTTTTAAATGTGGATACGGTTTGGCTTGCAGGAGCACTTTAGCACGGAAAAGTATACCGAGAGAATTTTTAAGTATATCTACAAATTAAAAATATAAAATTAAACCATGAATTACGTCCACACAAAAAAATCTGTATTTATGTTTTAACTTGTCCCTGCAAGTTTCAATATGTAGGTAAAATCACGAGAGAGATACACATCCTCATTGAGGAACATGTGAAGAACATTAAGCAGTTTTAAGGAACATCCACTATCTTTACATTTTATCACATTTCAGCAGGGAGACCCCAGTAGTTGAGAATTATTGGGAATAGAGTTTGGAGGGAGATTATGATAAAAAGCGATTGCAAAAAGAAATGAGGTGGATTTTTAAACTAATGTCACTGTTCCCTAGAGGGTTAAATGGAGATTTTGAATGATGTCAGTTTTTACCAATGTCTAATGTATTCGATTTATTTTAATCTTTATGGATTAATATTGATCTGTCTATTTATTGTAATCTTTATGGATTAATATTGATCTATTTATTTTAATCTTTATGGATTAATATTGATCTATTTATTGTAATCTTTATGGATTAATATTGATCTATTTATTTTAATCTTTATGGATTAATATTGATCTATTTATTTTAATCTTTATGGATTAATATTGATCTGTATATTTATTTTTGGATCTCTGTGTGTGAAATTCCCATAGGATTGAATAGTATATTATTTTATGAGATATTGTGTCTGGTTTTTATCATATATGCCTATTCATAATGTTTTACAATCTCCTACAATAAGACATGAATTTAGTAGATAATGCTCTTTAAGAATGTTCATTATTATTCTTTAAAGAATTTATGAAATTTTAGGTAACATAACACACATTTACCCTGAAATAGATTTTTATATTAATATTAATAACACATAATTGGTGCTTTAAGAGATCTATATAAACTGAAACTTAGAGACATTTAGCCGGTGATAATCCCCCTTTATCGACATTGTACAGCAGAATAATGTACTGAATGCAAATCACGGCATAAATGTGAATATCTGATCGTAGTATTAAATGCATATGAATGTATATAAGTAGTTTAATTATAAGGATAATCTGCACTATAATCTGTATTTGTTATATTTTTTTCAGAATTTACTACAAATTTGATGTTAAGTATGATTTGAGCGCAACACTTGACTCTATTGTGATCTATTTACACTTTTTTCCCATGTGTTTTTGGGCACGTCACCTAAACAATTCCTTGTAACCGTGTCTCGGTTCTAGCCAGTGGATAGAAGATAGTTTTGGGTATCCAGCATAGCATTGTATTTAGTGTATACACACGCTCCTTTATTTTACCCTTAGACTATACTTCTTATTTGTATCCTAGCCTCTACACAGATACTATATAAACGTTGTCCATTTTGTACGTTCATAGAGTCCTTATATCCCGATACAACTCTATTCAACCGTTCCTGATTTAATATCAATTGATTCACGTGTGTATTTATATTCTGAGTGTTTGTGACTGCTTTTACAGATTTAGGAAAAGCCAAGTTCTATCAGATACATTAAACCTTTCTTCCATAATTCATCTGGTGCCATTCAGTTGTTGGCCCATGGTTCTTTTTTCCTTTTCAATAGTAAAGGGATAAGGTTGAATGAACCATAGATTGTTCTTTAAACAGTAAGTTGTTCGGAGGTTGTGTGAATAAAATATACCAAACAGTGACGGGATGGGTTTCTGACTGAAATACCCACTGACTACACTGTGCTAGCAGAATCCCTGATAAAGCATTGTTCCAAAAAGGGGAATGCAGCTTCAATTAATAATAAAGTAATTTGATTTTAATTGCAAACAATATTTCTTTAAAAAAAAAAATGTTGAATATTTTGTAGACTTGGGCATTAATTTTCAAACTAATCGCAGCTCGGACAAAATTGTCTCATTCATTCGAATTCTGAATGGCACAATGAAAGAATAGACTAGTGAACACAATTCTTCTAAATTCATTAAAATCGATTACAAATTAGGGAGCTTTGGGGTTTAGTAGAACTCTCTAGTTTGGCAATCCCATAGAAGAACACTCATTTTATTTAGGGAGTTCTCTACTAAACAGCTGAAAGATCAAATGGAAGAAAGTGGCTTTTCCTTATTTTGCTCTTTTAGCAGGTTAGTAGAGAACTCCCTAATTTGGTATCCTTAAAGGGAATTTATAGTCACGAAAATAACCAATGGACTACTAAAACGTAACTTTTATTTCCCATTGTACAGCGCTACGGAATTTGCTGGCGCTATAGAAATAAAATCATAATTTCACACTAAAATATGTGGGGAAGAGGAATGTTGGCTTCTAGTCGTATTAGAAGCACCTGATCTATCTAGTTCTGCAGGATAATTCCTAATTTCTTGACGTTAATTAAAACTGTGTGAGTATCCAAGTAACCGTAAGGATAACCCAATTCCCTTTCACTGAGAGCCTCCGATAGTCTGGAGAGATTATCTAATAACGAGGACTGAGATCCCTTACTCCGATATTGATAATCTATTGAAATAATTAAGGGTCACAGTATTCTCAATATTATAATGTGTGAATACACTAACCATAAACAAAGAAAAATACTATTAGCGATACAATGTGTGCATCAATAAATATATATATATATACACTGTATATAAAGCCAAATGCAGAGTCCGTAGAATGGTGTTTGTAATACACGTCTAAGGCCTGAAGAGGTCGCCAGAACTCCCAATCCAGAGTGATTTCCTATTAGTGTATTACCCTCCTCTAGTCACTAGGGGTCACTATATAACATACGTACTAGGATCAATGCTTTTAATGGTCCCCAAATTATTATTTCAATAGATTATCAATATCGGAGTAAGGGATCTCAGTCCTCGTTATTAGATAATCTCTCCAGACTATCCGAGGCTCTCAGTGAAAGGGAATTGGGTTATCATTACGGTTACTTGGATACTCACACCGTTTTAATTAATGTCAAGAAATTAGGAGTTTTCCTGCTTAACTATAGCAGGTGCTTTTAATATGACTACAAGCCAATTATTACCCTTTCCCACATATTTGTTTAGTGTGAAAGAAGTTACGTTTTAGTAGTCATTTTGCTACATTTTCTTTTTTGTTTAGTCAGATTGAAGGACAGAAAGCCCTGAATGTTGGATTCTGTTCCTATGACCTTTGTCCACCTCCCTTTAGTTTAATAGAGATTTCTTGCCTCATGTCCAGCGCTGATACACCTCTTCTCCACCTATGTCACTATGCCTGCTCTTCCAAACTAATGCTTCTCAGAGAATCACTGGGGACAAGCTACATGCTCAGCAAAATGCAAGGCTCTCAAAATCAGATGATTCCACGAGCAGCATTCGTTTGACTGGTTTCTCGAGGAAGAGTCGCCTCTAGTAGCCGTTCGGAACATTGCCACCAGGTGTATGTAACCCTTTAATGAGAACATTGCTGTGTCTACTAAATGGCAATGTTTTAAAGTGAATAAAGGGTTAAATGTCAGGACATCTGCACCCTGGCCATTTCATTAAAGTAAAGTCGTCTAGGTTCCTTTAGAGTTTCCTTAAATACGACAATCCCACATAAAGGATATCAAATTATGGATCTATCTACTAAACAGAGGAACAACGAACAAGTACATTTTCTTTGGTCTTTCAGTAGAAAGGGATATAAGTTATTTATCACAGCTGTTTAGCAGATAGCTCCTAAACCTTTCCCGTAGGGTTGCCATATTTAAGGATAACAAACAGGGAGCAATCTTCTAAACACAGTTGTCTCCCACATTTGGTACCCTTAAATATAACAGTACCAGACAGTTCAGAGAAAAGGCAGTGTTTACATTGCTGGCTAGGGACACCTCCAGTGCCATTCACTCAGCCACTCGAGGTGCTTCCTGGATCAGTGCTGCACAACCCTCTGCATGGAGAAGCAACTTTGATGCTGATTAGCCAGTGCAGTGTCTGGCTCCGCCCCCTTCCTCCTTGGCTGAGATCATCCAGAAAACATTGGATTGGCTGAGATCGTCAATTCTGAGGATCTCAGCCAAGGAGGCAGATCAGGGGCAGGGCCAATGCTGACAACCTACCCCTGGCGCTGGAATAAAGGCAAGTTTTAACACTATTTAAGATTGGTAGGAGAGGGTGGGGGGGGGTTAAGTAATGTTTTTAACACTATAGGGTCAGGAATACACATTTGTGTTCTTAACCCTCTAGAGTTCCTTTAAAGTTTGGCCAGAAAAGATTATGTGAAATCTTAATCTAAACTAGAAAGGATATGGAATTTTACTACGTTTATTGAAGGCATTTCACAAAGAAGTTATTGTTAATTAGGCTTAATATCGGGGAAGTCAGATAAAAGCATTTATTAAAACAATAACCAGAATCCCTGTCCAAAAAAATAAAACCCACAAAAAGCTAACCTGGTTTTATCGTAATGCAAGTCCCTGGATAGGCAGATGCTGCTAAAAAAACCCACCATTTTCGAGCTTGCATTTCACAATGGGTTGGGGTCACTTACCTTCTGTTTATGTTGCAGGATCCAGATGTGATAAATACAGAGCTCCCGGTAGAGAGTGGCCCGACCTCCGACGATGAAGGGAACACAATAATGAGGTCCAACAGCTGCAATGGCTTGACACCTCTTGTAAGCAACCCTTCTCTTTTGGATACACAGACCAAAGAACATCAACTTGGAGACTTTCCTCAGGAGTTACTGGTGGAAAATTTGGTGGGTTGGAACATCAGGTCTCCGAACCTGCAATGCATTACAGAATCTACAGAAGAGTCGTGGATTCCATCGTCTCCAATCTCCACCACAGAGGCAAAGCCCCAGGGGGCACAAAAACTAAAAAACAAAACCAAAAACCTTTGGAACCCAACATATGGCTCTTGGGTTATGGAGAGTACCTGTTGACTCAGTGACATCCTAGCAGAACCTCAGGTTGGAAAGACTCAGGTTTGGACCTCGAGTGTGTGGGGACTCTAACTAAAGAGGGTATTTTTAGCATTTCCAAAGAAAACTCAACGCTCCTTTTTAGGATAAAACATTAAAACCTCAAACACTGCCATGTGTAGCACTGTGAACATATGATAGACTGAACAATGGCCAGAAGTCACAGGGATAGATATATTTTTGTTTTGGAAGCTATATGATTTGATTGGCAATAATGTCCGAAAGAAACAAGAAGTGACTCTTCATTAATCTCCCGGAATCTACTTGGGATCGCTGTTCATTGCTTTCTCATATAAACTCGCTCTTAAGACTTTGGTAAAAGCCTCAGTTTACATTAGTCAATGTTATTGCATAAGCTAGGAGATGCAGATATTCAAATAGGAATGAAATCATTTACTGGGGGGAGGTGGGGGAGAGTTATTTGCTAAATTGGAAACTGACCATTTTAGGACAAAATAATTTAAGTAGTAATTACACAGAACTGGATATCTGCTTAATCTGTCTGTTCTTCAGAATGAATATGTACAATAGAATAGGTCTGCATCTCTAACCCAATAAGACGCTCGGCTCTCCGCTACACGGGGAATAAAGATTAGGTCCCTTTAAGGAACTTTATGTTGAATTGGAAATGGACAGCTAGCTTCTCACGCACTAATCACATGCATCCAGAACAGATTTTATTGTGATAATATAGATAATAAATATTTACCTTTATAGGACGCTCATGGTGTTGTGTGAAATACTTTCATGGACCAAAAATGGAAAGTTCCTAATAGAATGTAAGAGATCAGACTAAACAATTCCACATTTTACACCAAAATAGAATAAAGTGATAATCCCTCTGTCATGTCCCATGTAGCACACGAGGCTGAGAAACCCGTAACAGACGCTGTTTGAAGGAGCAGCATTTCTTTTAGCCCTGTTTGGTGTCTGTCAGATTGGTGACAGTTTATGAAAGTGACAATTCCAAAAGAAATCATCATTTTCATAACTGGGGGACAGACAGACAGTCACTCAGACAGGCTAGAACCGGTCTGCCTTCCCCCATTCTCAGTCATTTGTTTTTTGACCCAGCTTGCCCGTTATCCTGATGGCTAATTCAATGTCCCTTGTTCCTGTGTACCAGACCCAGCTCGGCCCTGACTTAGAGTTTGTTCTGCCTCAGCTCACTGACTTAGTGTTTACTGGTTTTGGCTCAGGCACTAGGGTGGGATGTGGGATCCTGTAGCGCAGGCTGGGGGTGTGGGATCCCGTAGTGCAGGCTGGGGGTGTGGGATCCCGTAGCGCAGGCTGGGGGTGTGGGATCCCGTAGCGCAGGCTGGGGGTGTGGGATCCCGTAGCGCAGGCTGGGGGTGTGGGATCCCGTAGCGCAGGCTGGGCGTGTGGGACCCCGTAGCGCAGGCTGGGCGTGTGGGACCCCGTAGCGCAGGCTGGGCGTGTGGGATCCCGTAACGCAGGCTGGGGGTGTGGGATCCCGTAACGCAGGCTGGGGGTGTGGGATCCCGTAACGCAGGCTGGGGGTGTGGGATCCCGTAACGCAGGCTGGGGGTGTGGGATCCCGTAACGCAGGCTGGGGGTGTGGGATCCCGTAACGCAGGCTGGGGGTGTGGGATCCCGTAACGCAGGCTGGGGGTGTGGGATCCCGTAACGCAGGCTGGGGGTGTGGGATCCGGGATCTTGTAGCCCAGACTGGGATGTGTGATTCCCTGTAGCCCAGGCTGGGATGTGGGATCCAGGATCCCATAGCGCAGGCTGGGGGTGTGGGATCTCATAGCGCAGGCTGGGGGTGTGGGATCTCATAGCGCAGGCTGGGGATGTGGGATCTCATAGCGCAGGCTGGGGATGTGGGATCTCATAGCGCAGGCTGGGGATGTGGGATCTCATAGCGCAGGCTGGGGATGTGGGATCCCGTAGCGCAGGTTGGGGATGTGGGATCTCATAGCGCAGGCTGGGGATGTGGGATCCCGTAGCGCAGGCTGGGGATGTGGGATCCCGTAGCGCAGGCTGGGGATGTGGGATCCCGTAGCACAGACGGGGGATGTGGGATCTCGTAGCGCAGGCGGGTGCTGGTTTCTACAGGCATACCAATGTGTTCAAGACATAAAGGCAAAGGGATTCAATACTGAAAACAAACCTTGCTTGGAAAGTTGCTTCTCCAACAGGATCCTGTACTCAATACTTTCTTACCAGAACAGCCTAAACTTATTTTCAAGAAAAATCAGAATTTTAAGAACTCTTTGGCACCCAGCTATGCAATAAAGAATCATGGAGATAGTCAGAAACCAGTAGCAAATGGTTTCTCCAGAGGGTGTGGAGTCTGTAAAGCCTGTCGGATTGTTAATCTAAAAAAGACAGAAGTTTTTTCTAGTTTCGTTACTGGGGAAGTATTCCAGATAAAAACAGAAATTGGTTGCCGCACGGACTATGTAGTTTATGTACTGCAATGTCCGTGCGGCAGGCAATATGTGGGCAGAACCAAGAGGCCCCTAAAAGTGCGACTCCTGGAGCATATAAATAATATAAAAAAGAACTTGGCCACACATTCCATCCCAGTACACTGTAATCACTGTTCCCAATTTTCTTTCACGGATTTCAAATGTATAGGCATTGAAAGGGTATGTGTTGATTGGAGAGGGGGGGATAGAATTAAAAAGCTATCCCAGAGGGAGACCTACTGGATCCACAAGCTACAAACTCTGGAGCCTGGTGGTTTAAACGTGGATGTGGATCTAGTGTGTTTTTTATAAGACATACTATTATTAGTTATAGTCACTATATAATATAAGAAATAGGGATGAGATTAATATAAAGCACCGTTTGTCATAAGAATAATTTGGTTTATTAATAATAACACAAAACATTTATATATAAAAGATATCCTCTTTGATTAGAAGAAGGAGAAAACCAAATGATATATCACAAATTAGAAGTACCATATGTAAATAATATCACACAAAATAGGATATTAGAAGTAATGGTAAATATTGCAAAATTATAAGATAAAGAATTAGTTTATATTAGATACACTTCACCAACTATTTGCACAAATATAAATAGGAAAATTTATTGTAACACTGAACACTGTATAGATAATAAAGATATATAGTATATGGTGTAATAACATTTGGGTTATATCACAGACCTTTTATGTGTATTTGTTGTGGCTAGATTTCCCCCAATATAGGTGGAACGCAAAAAAACGAAGGTGGAACGCAAAAAACGAAGGTGGAACGCAAGCTACTTCCGGTTATACAAAGCTTCCGGGTTTGTGAACTTAGTTGAAACGCATAGCACTTCCGGTTTCCGGAATGTACGAAAACGCCGAAATTAATTGCAAACAACAGTGAAGATCAGCTGTGAATAATGGAGAATGCAATTTCCAACAGATGATACTAATCGACACAGGACCAATGAGGAGGGACAGAGAGGCACATGTGACTAATTGACTTTGGGGATTAGCCCTATTTAACCCCTTAAGGACCAAACTTCTGGAATAAAATGGAATCATGACGTGTCACACACGTCATGTGTCCTTAAGGGGTTAAAGGACTTGTGGGTGGAGGGTGGTTAGGCTGCTTTTTTGTACTGTATTAATTGTAATTTTAATATTGTTGGTCCCTGAGGAAGTCCCATACTTTACAAGAGGGACGAAACGCGTAGGACCTTTATTGTATTTATTTTTTATATATTTTATTGAAAATTAAAGCCGCTTTTTCATACCTACACCCGGAGTCCTGCTTTTTGGTGGAAAGATCCAGGGAAGTGTCCAGGGGAACTCCCCCAGCCCCCCATACCATCAGGGGAGGCACCATATATGCCTGAACTGTCCAAGACCCTGTGAGTGCATTTCATATTGCGCAATGTTATTTTTGTAAAACTTTATTACACTATATTCGTTTTGTATTTATCTCAATTTAGGCTACCAGCCGGTTCCCTTGTTGTGTTTTGTATATATTGGTATTGAAGTTGATTGCTAGCTGGGAGCGATCTGAGGGAGGCTGTATTTCACCTACCACTGATAAGTATCATTGTATATAAGTGTGTGTATAATGTGTATTTCTTTGTTGTATTGGCTTGCTTGGAAAGTGTCCACTTCGTAACAGAATAATCTACCAACGGTCTCATTTTTGGGGCATTTCAGCACACAATTCGCAGAATGACTTTGACATGTTGGAGTGTACCGGCCGGTGTGTACCTCTCACAGCAGGTTTCCATTAAGACAGATTTGTGAGCTGTCTATCTTAAGATAATAAAGAAAATTAACCATTTATTTATATTTACAGTTTTTGTATATGATTGTTTATCACTAAAGCAATATTTTTTGTAAATAAAGTTCCATTTTTTTTTATATTGTAAAATAGGTTTTTGTTGGAGAGTTCAGTAAATGAAATATTTAACTTTTTTCGAAGAGGGGATATTTGAATGCATCCCAGGTCATTACAGGGTTATTCACCAAAGTGAGTTTCAAATTTAAAGGGTCGCTGTAACACTTCAACAATACTGTTTGAGTTAAAATGCCGCATTGGGCATTCCTAACGAGCCCCCCACAGTGAAATCCAGCGCTCAGTGAAAAAATAAGGGAAGCATTATTAAATGACGGGTGGGAGTGGAGAACGAGCTAAGAAAATAAAGAGATGATCTCACCAAGAAAAGGGATCATATCTTAGAACGTTACCACCATAAAAAATGATTAATATTTATTAGGCATTCCAAATACCATAAAAGCAATGTTTTGTATGATACTAAACTGTATACAAACATATAAGGGGAAAAAAACACCCTGTGATTTAAACGTGACAAAACTGAGTTATAGGGATTTTAAAAATATCTGACTGTTATACAGATAGTTTGTAATATTTCAATCAAACTAGACTCTAGGCCAAGTGAATTAGAAAGGGGTTTGCAGTCAGTTAGTGATTAATCTCAATTTCTTTGTAACATCACTGTGTGATTAAGTCAAGGTTCCAGAGGAGATATTGTATCTAGACAGAGAGTCCGTGTATACCGTATCACCATCCAATTCACAGTCAAACTCTGTCTGCAATCTTTAAAGGATTACCATCTTATATTCCGGATTGAATTCGCATTTATCACAAAGCTCATGTTTTAAGAGGTCCTGTAGCAACTAATCTGCAGTGATTGTCAAGGGGCCTCTTTTTGTGAGCTACTCGGTCAGTGAGAGCATGGCATCTTAAATAACGAGAGATGCCACCATTATGGAACCCAAGCTGTGTAGAATTCACAAGATACTTGCATTTATTATTAACCGGACATATAGAGCTTTGTGGAACAAATAGCCCCCAGTCCGTGCTGTACCATCGTCTCCCTAGTCTGCCTCCTCTCTTACTGGCTGATAAACTATAATCTCCTAACAGTGCGATAAGATTAAATAAATTCCCCCCATTAAAAATAGGAGTGTCCCCATGCTAAGGACTTTGATGAGTGACATGGACAAATGGACCGATAAATCTATCTCTTGGCTGGGCCGTATTCACTCCGCCAAGATGAACATCCTCCCGCGTATACTTTTCCTGTTTCAAGCCCTTCCCACCCGCATCACTAAATCCCAACTACAGCCGCTACAAAGGGCGATCTGTAACTTTGTGTGGCAAAATAAGCGGCATAGAATAGCCAGACAAATCTTGTATAGGCGCAAAGATAGAGGGGGATTGGGGCTTCCAAATTTGTATTATTACTACTTGGCGGCCCAATTGGCCCAGGCGATTATGTGGCACTCCCCTGTGGGAGAAAGGAGATGGGTGGAAATAGAATCTTTGATGGTCGGTCTCGATGTCCCCCAATTCACGATGTGGGTCCCGAGAGAACATAGGCCCATGATCAGAGCAACCTGCCCGGCCATCCTTAATTCTCTACGATTATGGGATGTGAACTGCACCAAGTTCAGACTCACCTCATCTCCTTCCCCTATGACTCCGATACTTCGGAATCGAGCATTCCCACCTGGTATGGCCCCAAGGGATTTTCGCAATATAGAAAAAACCGGGGTGCAACGGTATTACCAACTTTACCGGGAGGGGGTCGTGATCCCCTTTCAGGACCTCCAACAAAACATCCACCTGACTCCAGCAGATTTTTTTAGATACCTCCAGATAAGGGATTTTGCTAGGAGACCAGATATTACAGCGGCGGCCAAGGGCCAGTTTACCTTCTTCGAGAAATTATGTAGAGATGCGTCTGCCCCCAAGGGGATGATCACCCTCCTATACGCTCATCTTAGTACAGAAACTAAAGAATGGGGTGGACTGAAGTACATTGACAGATGGGAACAGGACTTAGGGGAGGAACTAGAAGGTATAGAATGGCAGGAAATCTGGGAAGCAACCAAGAGCGCTTCTATATGTGTCACACAACAAGAACAGGCATGGAAAACCATGCTCAGATGGTATACTACCCCGGCCATCCTGCACAAAATGCACAAACTAGATTCCGATGATTGTTGGAGGAGCTGGGGTTTACAGGGTACATACCTTCATATGTGGTGGGAGTGCCCGACGCTCCAAAGATTTTGGAAGGCTGTCGAAAATCTACTAAGGCAGACATTTGGCAGGCCCCTCCCTTTAGACCCTTGGATTTATCTGTTAAATAGAACTATAGAGGGATGGTCGAGGAGGGAACAGAGATTGGTGCGGACGATCACCTTGAGTGCGCGTAGAACTATAGCAGAGGCATGGTTAACACCTGGTGGACCAGAGTTCGGGGGGGTGATCTCTAGGATTAAGGAAAGCAGGATTATGGAAGATCTCACTGCTAGGATGAGAGGGACCATGGCGGCCTTCCGACAGGTTTGGGAACCAAAGGACAACAGTGCCCTAGGCAAAGGAGATACTTGAGGGGATGGGATCACGATTGCCGCTTGATGGGTCCATAGCTCGTTCGCCCTCCCTCCCCCCCCCCCTCCCCCTCTATATTCCTTAGTCTTTCTTTCTTCTCTCTCTCCTTTCTTCCTCTTTTCTTTTAATATTTTTTCACAACCCTCGATATACGAGGGCGTTCTCTAGTATTCTGTCTCATTTACTTGATTTGTCTCAGCTCCTATGGAGGTGGTTCCTTCCTAGAACAAACATGCGTACTAATGGAGAGATGGGGATCCCTAAGGCTCATCCTACTTCGGGTAGTCTATGGGTTATACCTAGGGATACAGAACCTGTCTAGTGGGACAACTAAAATGTACTAAGGCGGGTAGCCTGGGATTCCGGAGGTGTATAATGTTTAGGACCAAGATATCATTTAAGCTCTGGAGGAGGTTATCTTAAATTGTATGCTAATACACGGGTTTTATCATAATGCCTCTCCAACTTAAAAATAAGGAACTTAACTAATGTCACTATAAAATTAAAAAACCCTCGATGGGGGGCAAGTGATACAGAAGGCATAAAGTGGGTTATCGTATGTGTTCAAAAGGATTATTTTGGTATTTAAATGTATGTTCTTGTATATATTGGCTTCTGCGCAAGCCCAAAAGTTGTGATTTTATTGCCTTTCCTATCGAGTGCAAAAATAAAGAATTAAAAAAAAAAAAAAATAGGAGTGTCTGCCCTATTACGTCTGTTGGCAGCACGCAGCGGGCGCTTGCTACAGACTTTTTTTGGCACAGAATTGACATTGGGCAGTCCGGAACACAGAGGCCAATAACTGCGTATGTGCGGTGTTTCATGCATACTACCACCTAACTCACATTCAAATCACTGGAATAACTCTTCCAAGCCAACATAGACTAGCTGGAAGGAATGCCGTTTGGAGAATTTTTCCATTTAAACTATTTTGCCCAAACATTTTAAAGGGACACTATAGTCACCCAGACCACTTCAGCTCAATGAAGTGGTCTGGGTGCCAGGTCCCTCTAGGGTTAACCCTGCAGCTGTAAACATAGCAGTTTCAGATAAACTGCTATGTTCACATTTGGGGTTAATCCAGCCTATAGTGGCTGTCTTCCAGACCGCCTCCATCGCACAGAGCGTCCATAGGAAAGCATTGAGAAACGCTTTCTTATGGACACTTTGAATGCGCACGCGGCACTTGCCGCGCATGCGCAATCGGCTCCGCTGACGTCGGACGGGGAGGAGAGGTCATCAGCGCCGAGGGAGCCCGGCGGAATAAGGTGAATACAATATACATTATACACAGGGCTATCTATGATATATTACACAGAGCTATATATGATATATTATACACAGGGCTATATAACCTACTCCCACCTACACAGGGCTAAATATTATACCTTATACACTGGGCTATATAACCTACTCCCACCTACACAGGGCTAAATATTATACCTTATACACTGGGCTATATGTATTATACTCCCACCTACACAGGGCTATATAACATACTCAGGGCTCTACATTATACAAAGGGCCATATTACATACCGAGAGCTATAAAACATGCTCAGGGCTATATATTACACACAGCGCTATATATAATATACACAGGGCTATATTATATTATATAATATACACAGGGCTATATGTATTATACTCCCACCTACACAGTGCTATATAACACTCAGGGCTATATATTATTATACATTATACACAGGGCCATATATGATGTATATTATACACAAGGCTATATTTGATAGATTATACCCAGGGCTATATATAATATACACAGGGCTATATGTATTATACTCCCACCTACACAGTGCTATATAACATATGGCTATGTATTATACATTATACAAAGGGGCTATGTATTATACATTATACAAAGGGCCACATTACATACAGAGAGAGCTATACAACATACTTAGGGCTATACATGATCTATTACACACAGGGCTATATATGATACATTATACACAAGGCTATATATAATATACACAGGGCTATATATTATACATTGGGCTATATGTATTATACTCCCACCTACACAGGGCTATATATTATACATTATACACAAGGCCATATTACATACAGAGAGCTATACAACTTGCTCAGGGATAAATATATCTATATAATATTATACACAAAGCTATATATCATATATTATACACAGGGCTATATCATATATATTATACACAGATATATATTATTATACACAGGGCTATATATTATTATATGATACACAGGGCTAAATATTATACGCAGGGCTATATATATATATATATATATATTATATACAGCGCTATATTATATATTATACACAGGGCTATATGTGATATATATTATACACAGGGCTATATGTGATATATATTATACACAGGGCTATATATATTATTATATGATACAGGGCTATTTATTATATATTATACACAGGGCTATATATTCTATGATGCACAGGGCTATTTATTATGTATTATACACAGGGCTATATATTATATGATACACAGGGCTATATATATATATATATATATATATGATACACAGGGCTATATATATTATATTATACACAGGGCGCTATATATATTATACACAGGGCGCTATATATATTATATTATACACAGGGCGCTATATATATATATTATACACAGGGCGCTATATATATATATTATACACAGGGCGCTATATATATTATACACAGGGCTATATATATATATATATATATATATATTATATGATACACAGGGCTATATATATTATTATATTATACACAGGGCTATATATATATATATATTATATTATACACAGATATAGATTATATTATACATAGGGCTATATATTATATGATACACAGGGCTAAATATTATACGCAGGGCTATATATATTATATTATACACAGGGCTATATATATTATACATTATACACAGGGCTATATATATTATACACAGGGCTATATATATTATTATATTATACACAGGGCTATTTATTATATATTATACACAGGGCTATATATTACATTATACACAGGGCTATATATATATTATTATATTATACACAGGGCTATATATATTATATTATACACAGGGCTATATATATTATATTATATTATACACAGGGCTATATATATTATTATATTATACACAGGGCTATATATTATTATATTATACACAGAGCTATATATTATACACAGGGATATATATAAATTATATATGATACACAGGGCTAAATATTATACGCAGGGTTATATATATATATATATATTATATACAGCGCTATATATTATTATATTATACACAGAGACATATATTATACACAGGGCTATATATATTATACATATATATATTATATGATACACAGGGCTATATATTATACACAGGGCTATATGTGATATGTTATACACAGGGTTATATATATTATTATATTATACACAGAGATATAGATTATATTATACACAGGGCTATATATTATATGATACACAGGGCTATATATATTATATACAGCGCTATATATTATATTATACGCAGGGATATATTATACACAGGGCTATATATATTATATGAAACACAGGGTTATATATTATACACAGGGCTATTTATTATATATTATACACAGGGCTATATATTATATGATACAGGGCTATATATATTATATGAAACACAGGGCTATATATTATACACAGGGCTATATATTAGAATATGATACACAGGGCTATATATATATATATTATTATATGATACACAGGGCTATATATATATAATTATTATTATTATATGATACACAGGGCTATATATATATATATATATTATTATATGATACACAGGGCTAGCTATATATATATATATATATATTATATGATACACAGGGCTAGCTATATATATATATATATATATATATATATATAGTATATGATACACAGGGCTATATATATATATATATATATATATATATTATATGATACACAGGGCTATATATATATATATATATATATATATATATTATATGATACACAGGGCTATATATATATATATATATATATATATATTATTATATGATACACAGGGCTATATATATATATATATATATATATATATTATTATATGATACACAGGGCTATATATATATATATATATATATATATATATATATATATATATATATATATATATTATTATATGATACACAGGGCTATATATATATATATATATATTATATGATACACAGGGCTATATATATATATATATATATATATATATATATATAATTATATGATATACAGGGAGTGCAGAATTATTAGGCAAGTTGTATTTTTGAGGATTAATTTTATTATTGAACAACAACCATGTTCTCAATGAACCCAAATAACTCATTAATATCAAAGCTGAATATTTTTGGAAGTAGTTTTAGTTTGTTTTTAGTTATAGCTATTTTAGGGGGATATCTGTGTGTGCAGGTGACTATTACTGTGCATAATTATTAGGCAACTTAACAAAAACACAAATATATACCCATTTCAATTATTTATTTTTACCAGTGAAACCAATATAACATCTCAACATTCACAAATATACATTTCTGACATTCAAAAACATAACAAAAACAAATCAGTGACCAATATAGCCACCTTTCTTTGCAAGGACACTCAAAAGCCTGCCATCCATGGATTCTGTCAGTGTTTTGATCTGTTCACCATCAACATTGCGTGCAGCAGCAACCACAGCCTCCCAGACACTGTTCAGAGAGGTGTACTGTTTTCCCTCCTTGTAAATCTCACATTTGATGATGGACCACAGGTTCTCAATGGGGTTCAGATCAGGTGAACAAGGAGGCCATGTCATTAGATTGTCTTCTTTTATACCCTTTCTTGCCAGCCACGCTGTGGAGTACTTGGACGCGTGTGATAGAGCATTGTCCTGCATGAAAATCATGTTTTTCTTGAAGGATGCAGACTTCTTCCTGTACCACTGCTTGAAGAAGGTGTCTTCCAGAAACTGGCAGTAGGACTGGGAGTTGAGCTTGACTCCATCCTCAACCCGAAAAGGCCCCACAAGCTCATCTTTGATGATACCAGCCCAAACCAGTACTCCACCTCCACCTTGCTGGCGTCTGAGTCGGACTGGAGCTCTCTGCCCTTTACCAATCCATCCATCTGGCCCATCAAGACTCACTCTCATTTCATCAGTCCATAAAACCTTAGAAAAATCTTGTCTGAGATATTTCTTGGCCCAGTCTTGACGTTTCAGCTTGTGTGTCTTGTTCAGTGGTGGTCGTCTTTCAGCCTTTCTTACCTTGGCCATGTCTCTGAGTATTGCACACCTTGTGCTTTTGGGCACTCCAGTGATGTTGCAGCTCTGAAATATGTCCAAACTGGTGGCAAGTGGCATCTTGGCAGCTGCACGCTTGACTTTTCTCAGTTCATGGGCAGTTATTTTGCGCCTTGGTTTCTCCACACGCTTCTTGCGACCCTGTTGACTATTTTGAATGAAACGCTTGATTGTTCGATGATCACGCTTCAGAAGCTTTGCAATTTTAAGAGTGCTGCATCCCTCTGCAAGATATCTCACTATTTTTGACTTTTCTGAGCCTGTCAAGTCCTTCTTTTGACCCATTTTGCCAAAGGAAAGGAAGTTGCCTAATAATTATGCACACCTGATATAGGGTGTTGATGTCATTAGACCACACCCCTTCTCATTACAGAGATGCACATCACCTAATATGCTTAATTGGTAGTAGGCTTTCGAGCCTATACAGCTTGGAGTAAGACAACATGCATAAAGAGGATGATGTGGTCAAAATACTCATTTGCCTAATAATTCTGCACTCCCTGTATATATATATATATATATATATATATATATATATATATATATATATATATATATATATATATATATATAATTATGATACACAGGGCTATATATATATATATTATTATTATATGATACACAGGGCTATATATATATATATTATTATATGATACACAGGGCTATATATATATTAATATATGATACACAGGACTATATATATATTATTATATGATACACAGGACTATATATATATTATTATTATATGATACACAGGACTATATATATATTATTATATGATACACAGGACTATATATATATTATTATTATATGATACACAGGGCTATATATATATATATTATTATATGATACACAGGGCTATATATATATTATATGATACACAGGGCTATATATATATTATTATATGATACACAGGGCTATATATATATATATTATTATATGATACACAGGACTATATATATATATTATTATATGATACACAGGACTATATATATATATTATTATTATATGATACACAGGACTATATATATATTATTATATGATACACAGGACTATATATATATTATTATTATATGATACACAGGGCTATATATATATATATTATTATATGATACACAGGGCTATATATATATTATTATATGATACACAGGGCTATATATATATTATTATATGATACACAGGGCTATATATATATATATTATTATATGATACACAGGACTATATATATATATTATTATATGATACACAGGACTATATATATATTATTATTATATGATACACAGGACTATATATATATTATTATTATATGATACACAGGGCTATATATATATTATTATATGATACACAGGACTATATATATATTATTATTATATGATACACAGGGCTATATATATATATATTATTATATGATACACAGGGCTATATATATATATATATATATTATTATATGATACACATGGCTATATATATATATATATTATTATATGATACACATGGCTATATATATATATATATATATATATATATTATTATATGATACACAGGGCTATATATATATATATATTATTATATGATACACATGGCTATATATATATATATATTATTATATGATACACATGGCTATATATATATATATATTATTATATGATACACAGGGCTATATATATATATATATTATTATATGATACACAGGGCTATATATATATATATATATATATATTATTATATGATACACAGGGCTATATATATATATTATATGATACACAGGGCTATATATATATATATATATATATTATTATATGATACACAGGGCTATATATATATATATATATATATATATATATATATTATTATATGATACACAGGGCTATATATATTATTATATTATTATATGATACACAGGGCTATATATATATATTATTATATGATACACAGGGCTATATATATATATATATATATATTATTATATGATACACATGGCTATATATATATATATATATATATATTATTATATGATACACATGGCTATATATATATATATATATATATATATATTATATGATACACAGGGCTATATATATTATTATATTATTATATGATACACAGGGCTATATATATATTATTATATGATACACAGGGCTATATATATATATATATTATTATATTATACACATGGCTATATATATATATATATTATTATATGATACACAGGGCTATATATATATATATTATTATATGATACACAGGACTATATATATATATTATTATATGATACACAGGACTATATATATATTATTATTATTATATGATACACAGGACTATATATATATTATTATTATATGATACACAGGGCTATATATATATTATTATATGATACACAGGACTATATATATATTATTATTATATGATACACAGGGCTATATATATATATATTATTATATGATACACAGGACTATATATATATTATTATTATATGATACACAGGACTATATATATATTATATGATACACAGGACTATATATATATTATTATTATATGATACACAGGACTATATATATATTATTATTATATGATACACAGGGCTATATATATATTATTATATGATACACAGGGCTATATATATTATTATATTATTATATGATACACAGGGCTATATATATATATATTATTATATGATACACAGGGCTATATATATATATATATATATATTATTATATGATACACAGGGCTATATATATTATTATATTATTATATGATACACAGGGCTATATATATATTATTATATGATACACAGGGCTATATATATATATATATATATTATTATATGATACACATCGCTATATATATATATATATTATTATATGATACACATGGCTATATATATATATATATATATATATATATATATATTATTATTATATGATACACAGGGCTATATATATATATATATTATTATATGATACACATGGCTATATATATATATATATTATTATATGATACACATGGCTATATATATATATATATTATTATATGATACACAGGGCTATATATATATATATATATATTATTATATGATACACAGGGCTATATATATATATATATATATTATATGATACACAGGGCTATATATATATTATTATATGATACACAGGGCTATATATATATATATATATATTATTATATGATACACATGGCTATATATATATATATATATATATATATTATTATATGATACACAGGGCTATATATATATATATATATATATATATATATATATATATATATATATATATTATTATATGATACACAGGGCTATATATATTATTATATTATTATATGATACACAGGGCTATATATATATATTATTATATGATACACAGGGCTATATATATATATATATATATATATATATTATTATATGATACACATGGCTATATATATATATATATATATATATATATTATTATATGATACACATGGCTATATATATATATATATATTATTATATGATACACAGGACTATATATATATATTATTATATGATACACAGGACTATATATATATTATTATTATTATATGATACACAGGACTATATATATATTATTATTATATGATACACAGGGCTATATATATATTATTATATGATACACAGGACTATATATATATTATTATTATATGATACACAGGGCTATATATATATATATTATTATATGATACACAGGACTATATATATATTATTATTATATGATACACAGGACTATATATATATTATATGATACACAGGACTATATATATATTATTATTATATGATACACAGGACTATATATATATTATTATTATATGATACACAGGGCTATATATATATTATTATATGATACACAGGGCTATATATATTATTATATTATTATATGATACACAGGGCTATATATATATATATTATTATATGATACACAGGGCTATATATATATATATATATATATATTATTATATGATACACAGGGCTATATATATTATTATATTATTATATGATACACAGGGCTATATATATATTATTATATGATACACAGGGCTATATATATATATATATATATTATTATATGATACACATCGCTATATATATATATATATTATTATATGATACACATGGCTATATATATATATATATATATATATATATATATATATTATTATATGATACAC
Organism: Pelobates fuscus; assembly: GCF_036172605.1. Lineage (NCBI taxonomy): Eukaryota > Metazoa > Chordata > Amphibia > Anura > Pelobatidae > Pelobates > Pelobates fuscus. The sequence continues at coordinate 3,976,522 of NC_086329.1, forward strand.
AGGGCTATATATATATATATATTATTATATGATACACATGGCTATATATATATATATATTATTATATGATACACATGGCTATATATATATATATATTATTATATGATACACAGGGCTATATATATATATATATATATATATTATTATATGATACACAGGGCTATATATATATATATATATATTATATGATACACAGGGCTATATATATATTATTATATGATACACAGGGCTATATATATATATATATATTATTATATGATACACATGGCTATATATATATATATATATATATATTATTATTATATGATACACATGGCTATATATATATATATATATATATATATATATATATATATATATATATATATTATTATATGATACACAGGGCTATATATATTATTATATTATTATATGATACACAGGGCTATATATATATATTATTATATGATACACAGGGCTATATATATATATATATATATATATATATTATTATATGATACACATGGCTATATATATATATATATATATATATATATATTATTATATGATACACATGGCTATATATATATATATATATTATTATATGATACACAGGGCTATATATATTATTATATTATTATATGATACACAGGGCTATATATATATTATTATATGATACACAGGGCTATATATATATATATATTATTATATTATACACATGGCTATATATATATATATTATTATATGATACACAGGGCTATATATATATATATATATTATTATATGATACACATGCTATATATATATATATATTATTATATGATACACAGGGCTATATATATATATATATTATTATATGATACACATGGCTATATATATATATATTATTATATGATACACAGGGCTATATATATATATATTATTATATGATACACAGGGCTATATATATATATATATTATTATATGATACACAGGGCTATATATATATATATATTATTATATGATACACATGGCTATATATATATATATTATTATATGATACACATGGCTATATATATATATATTATTATATGATACACAGGGCTATATATATATATATATATTATTATATGATACACATGGCTATATATATATATATATTATATGATACACATGGCTATATATATATATATTATTATATGATACACAGGGCTATATATATATATATATTATTATATGATACACAGGGCTATATATATATATTATATGATACACATGGCTATATATATATATATTATTATATGATACACAGGGCTATATATATATATATTATTATATTATACACAGGGCTATATATATATATATATTATTATATGATACACAGGGCTATATATATATATTATTATATGATACACATGGCTATATATATATATATTATTATATGATACACAGGGCTATATATATATATATATTATTATATGATACACAGGGCTATATATATATATATATATATTATTATATGATACACATGGCTATATATATATATATTATTATATGATACACAGGGCTATATATATATATATATTATTATATGATACACAGGGCTATATATATATATATTATTATATGATACACAGGGCTATATATATATATTATTATATGATACACATGGCTATATATATATATATTATTATATGATACACAGGGCTATATATATATATTATTATATGATACACAGGGCTATATATATATATATATTATTATATGATACACAGGGCTATATATATATATATTATTATATGATACACAGGGCTATATATATATATATTATTATATGATACACAGGGCTATATATATATATATTATTATATGATACACAGGGCTATATATATATATTATTATATGATACACATGGCTATATATATATATATTATTATATGATACACAGGGCTATATATATATATTATTATATGATACACATGGCTATATATATATATATTATTATATGATACACAGGGCTATATATATATATATATTATTATATGATACACAGGGCTATATATATATATATATATATATTATTATATGATACACATGGCTATATATATATATATTATTATATGATACACAGGGCTATATATATATATATTATTATATGATACACAGGGCTATATATATATATATTATTATATGATACACAGGGCTATATATATATATTATTATATGATACACATGGCTATATATATATATATTATTATATGATACACAGGGCTATATATATATATTATTATATGATACACAGGGCTATATATATATATATATTATTATATGATACACAGGGCTATATATATATATATTATTATATGATACACAGGGCTATATATATATATATTATTATATGATACACAGGGCTATATATATATATATTATTATATGATACACAGGGCTATATATATATATATTATTATATGATACACAGGGCTATATATATATATTATTATATGATACACATGGCTATATATATATATATTATTATATGATACACAGGGCTATATATATATATTATTATATGATACACAGGGCTATATATATATATATATTATTATATGATACACAGGGCTATATATATATATATATTATTATATGATACACATGGCTATATATATATATATTTCCTGGCCATATCCATGGCAGCACAACATTGGGTAGCTCCTCCCTATCCCCATTGGACAGGAATAATAATTAAGCCGTATAAGTACCACCTCCTGCCCCTCCTTCCCCAGTCTTTTTTTTCCTGTCCTATCCCTAGGACATGTCGGTCTTTTCAGACTGCTAAATTTTTCTTTTATGGCTTACCTGAGGATTAGTTCCTCTGGCCCTTGGGGAGTTCACCCTCTCTCCCCTGGGAAGTCTCCAGTATACGGCCCTGCGCAAAGGTGTCCCCCTGGAGAGAACCCCTTTAGTGACCGGGGGTTTTTTCTCTCCATTTTTCCAGTGATGACATGGAAAGGTACATGGATTGCGACTGGTTTCCGGTTTGGTATCCTCCCACCGGGCTCAAGGTAATATTGTTTTATTTTACCTGTTGGTTTTTCTTTCTTTTGGAAAGTTTTTTCGTTAAGCGTTCTGGGGTTTCCCTGCATGGCTTTCGGGAGCCTCCTGTGCGCCCGCGCGGCGTGTAGGCGTCTCCTGTGCGCCCGCGCGGCGTGTAGGCGTCTCCTGTGCGCCTGCGCGGCGTGTATGGGTCTCCTGGGCGCCTGCGCGGTTCTGGGGACTCTGGGACGCATGCGCGGAATTCGCGCGCAAATCTGGCCGTTTCGCGCGTCTTTTCGGTCATCTGCGCATGCGCGATGACGTCAGACGCCTTCTTAAAGCGCCAGGCCTCCTTTTTTGTCAGTTTGAATTTTCTGCTTCCTGGAGAGTTTCTGGCACCGTTGAGTTCTGTGGATTGTTGATTCTTCGTCTTTTTTCTTCTAAAGTAAGTTCTTTTTCCTTTCTCTTTTTTCTTTTGTTTGGTTTCCTGTAGTTTTTCTTCTGGGTTCTAGTTTCGCTGTTTCATCTATTATTTATAGATGGATTCACGCTCAGGATCTAGAGAATCAGAATCTTCTCATCATAATAGGTCACAATCTAAGCGATATAGGTAAGCCATCCATTTTTGGAACTTATTGATATTTTGATATCTAAAAGAGTGGTAATGTACTAATATTCACGTTTGGTGTATTTCAGTGATAAAAGTACAAAGACTTCAGGATCGTCCAAAGGGAAGTCGCCCAAAAGGACGCTGTGTGTATCCTGTGATAACAGAGCCATAGAAGGGAAACGTCTCTGTTCGAATTGTCTCTCAGCAGCCGCTGGACCTTCTCAGTTAACACCAGACTTTAAGCAGCTTATCAAGCATGCAGTTGCCCGGGGCATCAAAGAGGTTGGTAAGACCCACAAGCGACCTAGATATTCTGAGCCGTCAGATTGGTCTCCTGATAACTCGGAGGATGAGTTTATGGACACGGCTTCGCTGAGAGACTTGGCTTTTTCCTCGGAGGAGGATGCTTTGCCTGATCCTGACTTCCTGATACCTGCGGAGGTGGATCATTTGATTGCTCGGGTCAGAGAAACCCTTACTTTGAAAGAGCCCTCGGAGGAGGAACCCTCTACATCTAACCGCTATTTCTCAGATCTTAGAAAGAAAAGAGCGGCTTTCCCTGTGCATACCACTATTAGTGACCTTATTAAAGAAGAATGGTCCAGGTCTGATAGGAGATCCTCTGCAAAAGGGAAATTCTCCAGATTATATCCGTTTGATCCCAAAGATGCTGAAACATGGGATCTTCCACCCAAGGTTGATGCTGCGATGGTTAGGCTAGCCAAGCGCACTACCCTGCCAGTGGATGATGCAGGCTCCTTCAGGGATCCAATGGATCGTAAGATGGAATACTGCCTGTCTAAGTCCTATGTAGCCTCAGGCACGAGTCTCCACCCTGCCGTTGCTCTCACGTCTGTTTCAAGAGCTATGAAGGTTTGGCTACAGGAGCTGGAAGGGGACATCAAGAGGGGCAGGAGCCGTTCCTCTATTGTTGATGCCCTGAAGGATATGCGTCTAGCGATTGATTTCTCTTCGGAGGCCGCAGTGGATCTGGTGAGAAACCTTGCTAGAAATATGTCCTTCTCGGTTTCCTCCAGGCGGGCGCACTGGCTCAGATCTTGGGCGGCCGATGCTTCCTCCAAGAATAGTTTGTGTTCTCTGCCATTTCACGGAAACATGTTATTCGGCAAGAATTTGGATGAGTGCATCAAGAGGGCGGCTGAAGGGAATAAAGCCTTTCTACCCCAAGAGAGGAAGTATAAAGGATCCTTTCGCGCCCGGAAAGAGTACCATTCCTTTCGTGACAGTAGGTCCTACAAGCCTGGTAGGGAATACTCCCGATTCCAACCGAGGAGAGGTGCCCCTTCTGGGTACAGAGGAGGCAGGTCTCGCGGGTCGTCTTCCTCTAAGGACCCGAAGAATCTATGACTACGTACGGCCCAAAACCGAAGGTGTCGGGGCTTGTCTTCTCCAGTATCTTTCGAGATGGACCATTTCCACAAGCGACGTTTGGGTGCTGGATATTATTCGGAGAGGTTACCTACTAGAATTCTTCAAGCATCCTCCCAACCGATCCTTTCACCTCACAAAATGGCCAGGGGACAGGGAAAAGTGCATGGCTCTACGAAATTTCGTCCATTCCTTGCAGAAGGAGAAGGTCATCGTCCAAGTACCGGCAGGCGAAAGAACTCAAGGATTTTACTCTCACATCTTCTTGACAAGGAAATCCTCAGGGGGTTGGAGACCCATTCTGGATCTGCACAGGCTGAACAAGCATCTGCACATTCGCAGATTCAAGATGGAATCTCTGCAGTCTATAATAAAGGTTGTGTCACCCAACCAATGGATGCTGTCTATAGATCTACTAGACGCATATTTTCACATACCCATTGCCCGAATCCATCAGAAGTTCCTGAGGTTTGCTGTAGAGGAAGGTCATTTCCAGTTCAGGGCCCTCCCCTTTGGACTGAGCACAGCCCCGAGGACGTTTACAAAGGTCCTGGTTGTTCTCATCGCAGAGCTCAGAAAGCAAAACATTGCTATTTACCATTATCTGGACGACGTTTTAATCTTGGGAAACGACGTGGATTCTGTGACATCCCAAGCTATCACCAGCATTCAGTTTCTGCAAGCCCACGGCTGGAAGATCAACACCAAGAAAAGCCACCTCCACCCGACTCAATCTATGGTTTACTTAGGTGCCCATTTCGACACCCTAAAGGGTACAGTCCAGCTCTCATCAGTGAGAATTCTGAAACTCAGAAGGTTATTGAGGAGAATGCTGAATTCCCCGGTTGCCCCTGCAAAGGCGGTAATGAGCCTCCTTGGTTCTATGTCCTCCACAATAGGTCTGACGAGATGGGCTCAGTGGAGAATGAGACCATTCCAGGCCAACTTCCTGAGTCGTTTCTTATCCGGGAACCTGTTCCAGCCCATCAAGCTTCCCCTGAAGGTACGCCATTCTCTGATCTGGTGGCTGAACAGAAAGCACCTAGCCAAAGGCTTTCCATTAGGGGACATTGCATGGAGGACCGTGACAACGGACGCCAGCCAGTGGGGTTGGGGCGCTCATTATCTCCACGACTTTGCGCAGGAAGAATGGAATTTCAAGACAAGCAAGGTTCATTCCAATCTGCTAGAACTTCTGGCTGTCCTCAAAGCTTTGAAACACTTCTCGATCCAGCTCAAGGGTCAATGGGTGAAGATAAGGACGGACAACTCCACCGTAGTATCCTATGTCAATCACCAAGGGGGTACCAGGAGCTGCAAGATGATGGTACTGATGAATCACCTGATGTGGTGGGTTCAGAGAAACCTGGCGGGCATTGTAGCCATTCATCTCCCAGGGAAACGGAATCAACTGGCAGATTTCCTCAGCAGATCCAGAATAGATCCGGGGGAATGGTGCCTGGCTCACAGGGTGTTCCGCATGATTGTGGACAAGTGGGGTCTGCCTCAAGTGGACCTTCTAGCCTCTCGGGCCAACAGAAAGGTAGCCCTTTTCTTCACAAAGGAAGAGGACCACCTGGCACTGGGAAGAGATGCCTTATCAAGCCCCTGGAGGTTCTCAATGGGCTATGCGTTCCCCCCGTTTCCACTAATCCTACCGCTCCTGAGGAAGCTGAGATCGGAGCGGGTGTCTCTCATCCTGATTGCGCCTTATTGGCCTCGGAGACCTTGGTTTCCTCTGCTTCTGAGTCTTTCGGTGGAACCTCCTCTCCCACTCCCCAAAGTTGCGGATCTTCTGTTCCAGGGTCCTGTCATTCATCCAGACCCTGTCTCTATCAACCTTATGGCTTGGAAACTGAAAGGAACCGGCTGTTGAATAGAGGATTCTGCCAGACCGTGATTGATACTATGCTGAGGGCGCGTAAGCATTCCACTTCGGCCACTTATTATAGAGTATGGGAAGTTTTCTCCAACTGGGCCCTTCACAGTAATGTGGATGTCCAAGATCCCTCCTCCTCCCATATTTTGGATTTCTTGCAATCTGGCCTTGAGAAAGGACTGAGCTATAACACTCTCAAGGTACACATTTCAGCCTTGTCCGCCCTGACCAGTCATAGATGGGCGCTGGACTCGGATATCATCAGATTCATCAAGGGTGTCCTTCACATGAAACCTCCTATTAAACCGTTTGTCCCTTCCTGGAGTCTCCCTCTGGTTCTGGATGCCATGAAGTTGAAACCTTTTGAACCATTTGATTCAGTTTCCCTACAGGTTCTCTCTATTAAGACTGCCTTGCTGGTGGCCCTAGCCTCTGGCAGGAGAGTTTCTGAGCTCAGTGCTCTGTCCATCAAAGAGCCTTTTACTATCTTCCACAAGGACAGAGTGGTCCTCCGTACTGTTCCAGTGTTTCGACCCAAAGTTACTTCCTCCTTCCACATCAACGAGGATATTGTTCTTCCATCTCTGAGGTCGGACGCCCATGGAATGGGGAATTCTGCTCACCTGTCCTCTCTGGACCTAGTGAGATGCCTCCGGATGTATATTGATAGGACTTCTGATTGGCGTTCTTCTGACAGTCTCTTCGTTCTTCATAGCGGCTGTAAAAAGGGCTCTCAAGCTCCCAAATCTGCCATTAGCCGATGGATAGTAGCGGCTATCATTCTGGCTTATCAGTCCGCCGGATATCCGGTCCCTGTGGGTCTTAAAGCCCATTCCACTAGGGCTCTCTCATCTTCCTGGGCAGCCGCTGCTAATGTCTCCCCTGAACTCATTTGTAAGGCGGCTACATGGTCTTCCTCTAACACTTTCATTAGGAGCTACCAGATTGATGTTAGAGCAGGGTTGTCTGATCAATTTGCTAAATCAGTCCTGTCTGTATCTAATTCCTGATCTCTGTGTCTGTCACTTGTTGTGGTGTTAATACACTTTGCATTTATGAAATTTTTTGAGTCTGTGTCTCTTTCCCTCCCTGGTTTTATTGCTTGGGTATTACCCAATGTTGTGCTGCCATGGATATGGCCAGGAAAATGGAAAATTTATTCATACTTACCGTAATTTTCTTTTCCTGGTTATATGCCATGGCAGCACAAGGGTCCCGCCCGGGGATATTGCTGGAACACGTGACTGGGGAAGGAGGGGCAGGAGGTGGTACTTATACGGCTTAATTATTATTCCTGTCCAATGGGGATAGGGAGGAGCTACCCAATGTTGTGCTGCCATGGCATATAACCAGGAAAAGAAAATTACGGTAAGTATGAATAAATTTTCCATTATATTATTATATGATACACAGGGCTATATATATATATTATTATATGATACACAGGGCTATATATATATATATATTATTATATGATACACAGGGCTATATATATATATATAATTATATGATACACAGGGCTATATATATATATATATATATATATATTATTATATGATACACAGGGCTATATATATATTATTATTATATGATACACAGGGCTATATATATATATTATTATTATTATTATATGATACACAGGGCTATATATATATATATACAGAAATTTCCAAAGATAGCACTCCAGGGTCTTGATAAAAATTAACTTTTATTTTCCTTGCTAAAACGACAAAGTGTCAACGTTTCAGCCTGATCCCCTCAGGCTTTCGTCAGGACATACTGTGCAAATACAAAAACCCCACATTATATACCCTAAATAAAATGTTAACTCACCACACTTGTGACACCTCTGACTCCATGGACGCCCGGACCGGGACTGCCGCGGGCTACCCGACGTACGTCCGCAGCCGCACGGCGTCACGCTCAATCACGCGGCCAAGGGTCATCACCATGGTGACCTATACTAACATCAATAAACCACATATGGGTCTCAAGTAAAAACAATACACATAGCTGATTCGCGCTGGGGAGATGAAAACAATCATTACGATCGAAAGACACCCCACTGGCAGTACAAAATGCTGGCTACTGAACTAATATCCTCCTCCAAAAAAATACGTAATAAGCTCTTAAATCACTAAGCTGTGAGAATAACAAAATTTAAAGTAACTTATGCAGATGCAAGATAAGAGCTTCTGCTTAAAGAAAATTTATGCCATAAACCTCGATAAATTAGGCATAATAATGATTATATCTGAACTGATCGTTATAAGGAAAAGGGGAAAATCACCTAACTGGTTTGTTGAACATATTAGATTTTAGTTCACAAGGAACATAGTGAATGGGACTGAAAATTTAAATGGTGGTAACTCATAATAATCCCCAGTAGTATCAATAAGTTCCATCTTAAGTCAAGGAATCACCAATTACCTAAACCGCATAAACAGTACCCCACTTATTGCCGAGGTCTATCTGCATATTAACCTTCTATCAAAAAATAGCATATCGTCATCGTGATGAAATAAAATTCAGGGATGAAAGAACAATATCATACAAGAAATCAACAAATACAAATACAACACCATTTTATGCCACCATGGGATCCAAGAGAGGATGCCTATCCCTCAGGGTGGGCATCTACTTCTCATCCCATATTTGTGGCTTCTTATGTAGATAAACGTAGTATTTTAAAGAGAAACATAGGTGTATATGTCTAACCCCCAGAGTGGACATAACACACCCCATCTCATCCATACTACTTAGATAGTATCCCCATTGGATTTGTTATAGAGAAAACCGTCCTCCAACCGTACTTTCAAAAAAAGAGAGAGAGCTTGTTATAAAAATGCAGATAGAGTATATTTCTCATTTAAACCTTCAGGATAAACTGTTCTCAAAGTCCTAATCCAAAATAGTTCACGTTGTAACAACATTTTCTTACGATCCCCTCCTCTCCTAGGTGGTGGTACATGGTCAATTGCCATGAGTTTTAAGGTCGGTAAAGTGTGACCTTTCTCCAAAAAATGTTTGGCCACCGGCAAATCCGATTTCTGATCTCTGTACGCCACTCGTATGCTGGATCTATGGTTACGAATGCGTTCTCTCAGGGGCAGGTCGGTCTTCCCAATGTAGGTGAGCCCACAGGGACACGTTAGCCTGTATACTACATAATCCGTGGTACAAGTTAGTCGATGCCTGATGATATACTTTTTTCCTGTATGAGGATGAGAGAAGAATTTTCCCGATAGCATGTGTCCACACGTGACACAGCCCAGACATTTATAACAACCCAGGTTCAAAGAGCCCTGTTTCTGCTCATAACAGTGTATCGGGTCTGTCTTGACTAATAAGTCTTTCAAGTTCTTATTTCTCCTATAACACATCATGGGTCGCTCACGAAATGGTTCTGGTAACGAAGTGGCATTTCCCAAAATTCTCCAATTTTTCTCAATCATCTGTTTAAATTTTGGGGAAGCTGTAGTATACGTGGTTGGAAAAACCAATCTTGTAGTTGATGAAGCCTCTGGCTCGACCTGTGTTGTATGGCACCTATCAAGGGCTTTACGTAGTATCTGATCACTGTAGCCCCGTTGATGGAACTTATCCCACATCATTTTTAATTGTTCCTCAGCTTTATTTGGATCCGAATTATTCCTCACCACCCTCAAAAATTGTGAATATGGTAGAGATTGTTTAAGGGCCTTCGGATGGAAGCTATTCGCATGGAGTAAAGAATTGCGGTCAGTAGTTTTTGAGTAGAGTGTGTATGCCAACTTGGTGCCTTCTCTCATAACCCTTACATCTAAAAAATCTACTGTATATGGATCTACCGTCATGGTTAATTCTACATTCGATGTGCATGAATTGATGTATTGAACCATGGATTCTGCAGTTCTGTTGTCACCCTTGATGATCATAAAGACATCATCGATGTAGCGGCCGTATAGTAAGATGATATCCTTAAACGGCTCCAATATGTATTGTGTTTCAAACTCAAACATGAATCCATTCGCATACATTGGAGCCATGGCCGCTCCCATAGATGTTCCTGCTGACTGTCTATACCAATCAAATTCAAAACGAAAGTAGTTCTGTGTCAAAACCAATTCCAGAATTTGCATGACGTATTCAACTGAGGACCCATATACTTGTCCGAGGACGAAAGAATCCGTTCCATGGCCTGGATGGGGTATGATAGTATATAAATTTTTTACATCACATGTCACCAGTGATATTAACCCGGCTGGTAAGGAAATCATAGAAATCATATCAATGAAACTAGGAGTATCCTTGATATACGTTGGAAGATGTTGGATCGTTTCCTTAAATAAAAAATCGAGCCATTTAGCCAAGGGTTCTAAGATGCCCCCCACCGCCGACACAATTGGTCTCCCCGGTGGGTCTTGTAGATTTTTGTGCACCTTGGGGAGTGTATAAATCACCGGTGTCCTTGGGTTTATATATATAATAATAATATATATTATATTAGCCCTATTATTATATGATACACAGGGCTATATATATATATATATATATATATATATATATATATATATTATTATATGATACACAGGGCTATATATATATATATATATATATATATATTATTATATGATACACAGGGCTATATATATATATATATATATATATATATTATTATATGATACACAGGGCTATATATATATATATATATATATATATTATTATATGATACACAGGGCTATATATATATATATATATATTATATGATACACAGGGCTATATATATATATAATTATATGATACACAGGGCTATATATATATATATATATATATATATATATATTATATGATACACAGGGCTATATATATATAATTATATGATACACAGGGCTATATATATATATATATATATATATATATATATATATTATATGATACACAGGGCTATATATATATATATTGTTATATGATACACAGGGCTATATATATATATATATATATATATATATATATATATATTATTATATGATACACAGGGCTATATATATATATATATATATATATATATATATATATATATATATATATATTATATGATACACAGGGCTATATATATATTATTATATGATACACAGGGCTATATATATATTATTATATGATACACAGGGCTATATATATATAATTATATGATACACAGGGCTATATATATATATATATATATATATATATATATATATATTATATGATACACAGGGCTATATATATATATATTGTTATATGATACACAGGGCTATATATATATATATATATATATATATATATATATATATATATATATATATATATTATTATATGATACACAGGGCTATATATATATATATATATATATATATATATATATATATATATTATATGATACACAGGGCTATATATATATTATTATATGATACACAGGGCTATATATATATATTATTATATGATACACAGGGCTATATATATATATATATATATATATATATATATATATATATGATACACAGGGATATATATATATATATATATATATATATATATATATTATTATTATAATTATTATTATATGATACACAGGGCTATATATATATATATATATAATTATTATATGATACACAGGGCTATAAATATTATTATATGATACACAGGGCTATATATATTATTATTATATGATACACAGGGCTATATATATATATATATATATATGTATATATTATTATTATAATTATTATTATTATAATTATTATTATTATATGATACACAGGGCTATATATATATATATAATTATTATATGATACACAGGGCTATATATACAGTATATTATTATATGATACACAGGGCTATATATATATATATATTATATGATACACAGGGCTATATATATATATATATTATTATAGGATACACAGGGCTATATATATATATATATATATATATATATATATTATTATTATATGATACACAGGGCTATATATATATATATATATATATATATATATTATTATATGATACACAGGGCTATATATATATATATATATATATTATTATATGATACACAGGGCTATATATATATATTATTATATGATACACAGGGCTATATATATATATATATATATATATATATTATTATATATATTATTATATATATTATTATATGATACACAGGGCTATATATATATATATTATTATATGATACACATGGCTATATATATATATTATTATATGATACACAGGGCTATATATTATTATATGATACACATGGCTATATATATATATATATATTATTATATGATACACAGGGCTATATATATATTATTATATGATACACAGGGCTATATATATATATATATATATTATTATATGATACACATGGCTATATATATATATATATATATTATTATATGATACACAGGGCTATATATATATATATATATATATTATATGATACACATGGCTATATATATATATATATTATTATATGATACACAGGGCTATATATATATATATATATATATATATATATATATATTATATGATACACAGGGCTATATATATATTATTATATGATACACAGGGCTATATATATATTATTATATGATACACAGGGCTATATATATATAATTATATGATACACAGGGCTATATATATATATATATATATATATATATATATATATATATATTATATGATACACAGGGCTATATATATATATATTGTTATATGATACACAGGGCTATATATATATATATATATATATATATATATATATATATATATATATTATTATATGATACACAGGGCTATATATATATATATATATATATATATATATATATATATATTATATGATACACAGGGCTATATATATATTATTATATGATACACAGGGCTATATATATATATTATTATATGATACACAGGGCTATATATATATATATATATATATATATATATATGATACACAGGGATATATATATATATATATATATATATATATATATATTATTATTATAATTATTATTATATGATACACAGGGCTATATATATATATATATATAATTATTATATGATACACAGGGCTATAAATATTATTATATGATACACAGGGCTATATATATTATTATTATATGATACACAGGGCTATATATATATATATATATATATATGTATATATTATTATTATAATTATTATTATTATAATTATTATTATTATTATATGATACACAGGGCTATATATATATATAATTATTATATGATACACAGGGCTATATATACAGTATATTATTATATGATACACAGGGCTATATATATATATATATTATTATATGATACACAGGGCTATATATATATATATATTATTATAGGATACACAGGGCTATATATATATATATATATATATATATTATTATTATATGATACACAGGGCTATATATATATATATATATATATATATATATTATTATATGATACACAGGGCTATATATATATATATATATATATTATTATATGATACACAGGGCTATATATATATATTATTATATGATACACAGGGCTATATATATATATATATATATATATATATATATATATATATTATTATATATATTATTATATGATACACAGGGCTATATATATATATATATTATTATATGATACACATGGCTATATATATATATTATTATATGATACACAGGGCTATATATTATTATATGATACACATGGCTATATATATATATATATTATTATATGATACACAGGGCTATATATATATTATTATATGATACACAGGGCTATATATATATATATATATATTATTATATGATACACATGGCTATATATATATATATATATATTATTATATGATACACAGGGCTATATATATATATATATATATTATATGATACACATGGCTATATATATATATTATTATATGATACACAGGGCTATATATATATATATATATATTATTATATGATACACATGGCTATATATATATATATATATATATATTATTATATGATACACAGGGCTATATATATATATATATATTATATGATGCACAGGGCTATATATATATATATATATATATATATATATTATTATATGATACACAGGGCTATATATATATATATATATTATTATATGATACACAGGGCTATATATATATATATATATATTATTATATGATACACAGGGCTATATATATATATTATTATATGATACACAGGGCTATATATATATATATATATTATTATATGATACACATGGCTATATATATATATATATTATTATATGATACACAGGGCTATATATATATATTATTATATGATACACAGGGCTATATATATATATATATATATATATATATATATATATATATATTATTATATGATACACAGGGCTATATATATATATATATATATATATATATTATTATATATATTATTATATGATACACAGGGCTATATATATATATATATTATTATATGATACACATGGCTATATATATATATATATTATATGATACACAGGGCTATATATTATTATATGATACACAGGGCTATATATATATATATATATATATTATTATATGATACACATGGCTATATATATATATATATATATATATATTATTATATGATACACAGGGCTATATATATATATATATATATATATATTATATGATACACATGGCTATATATATATATATATTATTATATGATACACAGGGCTATATATATATATATATATATTATTATATGATACACATGGCTATATATATATATATATTATTATATGATACACAGGGCTATATATATATATATATTATTATATGATACACAGGGCTATATATATATATTATTATTATATGATACACAGGGCTATATATATATTATTATATGATACACATGGCTATATATATATATATATATTATTATATGATACACAGGGCTATATATATATATATATATATATATATTATTATATGATACACATGGCTATATATATATATTATTATATGATACACAGGGCTATATATATATATATATATATTATTATATGATACACATGGCTATATATATATATATATATATATATTATTATATGATACACAGGGCTATATATATATATATATATTATATGATGCACAGGGCTATATATATATATATATATATATATATATATTTATTATATGATACACAGGGCTATATATATATATATTATTATATGATACACAGGGCTATATATATATATATATATATATTATTATATGATACACATGGCTATATATATATATATATATTATTATATGATACACAGGGCTATATATATATATTATTATATGATACACAGGGCTATATATATATATATATATATATTATTATATGATACACAGGGCTATATATATATATATATATATATATATATATATATATATATTATTATATGATACACAGGGCTATATATATATATATATATATATATATATTATTATATATATTATTATATGATACACAGGGCTATATATATATATATATTATTATATGATACACATGGCTATATATATATATATGATACACAGGGCTATATATTATTATATGATACACAGGGCTATATATATATATATATATATATATTATTATATGATACACATGGCTATATATATATATATATATATATATTATTATATGATACACAGGGCTATATATATATATATATATATATTATATGATACACATGGCTATATATATATATATATTATTATATGATACACATGGCTATATATATATATATATATTATTATATGATACACAGGGCTATATATATATATATTATTATATGATACACAGGGCTATATATATATATCATTATTATATGATACACAGGGCTATATATATATATTATTATTATATGATACACAGGGCTATATATATATTATATGATACACATGGCTATATATATATATATATATATATTATTATATGATACACAGGGCTATATATATATATTATTATATGATACACAGGGCTATATATATATATATATATATTATTATATGATACACATGGCTATATATATATATATTATTATATGATACACAGGGCTATATATATATATTATTATATGATACACATGGCTATATATATATATATATATTATATGATACACAGGGCTATATATATATATATATATTATATGATACACAGGGCTATATATATATAATTATATGATACACAGGGCTATATATATATATATATATATATATATATATATTATTATATGATACACATGGCTATATATATATTATTATATGATACACAGGGCTATATATATATATATTATTATATGATACACAGGGCTATATATATATTATTATATGATACACAGGGCTATATATATATTATATGATACACAGGGCTATATATATATATATATTATTATATGATACACATGGCTATATATATATATATATTATATGATACACAGGGCTATATATATATATATATTATTATATGATACACATGGCTATATATATATATTATTATATGATACACAGGGCTATATATATATATATATTATTATATGATACACATGGCTATATATATATATATATTATTATATGATACACAGGGCTATATATATATATTATTATATGATACACAGGGCTATATATATATATATATATTATATGATACACATGGCTATATATATATATTATTATATGATACACAGGGCTATATATATATATATATATATATATATATATATTATTATATGATACACATGGCTATATATATATATATATATATTATTATATGATACACAGGGCTATATATATATATATTATTATATGATACACATGGCTATATATATATATATATATATATATATTATTATATGATACACATGGCTATATATATATATATTATTATATGATACACATGGCTATATATATATATATATATATATTATTATATGATACACATGGCTATATATATATATATATATATTATTATATGATACACATGGCTATATATATATATATATATATATATATATTATTATATGATACACATGGCTATATATATATATATATTATTATATGATACACATGGCTATATATATATATATATATTATATGATACACAGGGCTATATATATATATATATTATATGATACACAGGGCTATATATATATAATTATATGATACACAGGGCTATATATATATATATATATATATATATATATATTATTATATGATACACATGGCTATATATATATTATTATATGATACACAGGGCTATATATATATATATTATTATATGATACACAGGGCTATATATATATTATTATATGATACACAGGGCTATATATATATTATATGATACACAGGGCTATATATATATATATATTATTATATGATACACATGGCTATATATATATATATTATATGATACACAGGGCTATATATATATATATATTATTATATGATACACATGGCTATATATATATATTATTATATGATACACAGGGCTATATATATATATATATTATTATATGATACACATGGCTATATATATATATATATTATTATATGATACACAGGGCTATATATATATATTATTATATGATACACAGGGCTATATATATATATATAAATTATATGATACACATGGCTATATATATATATTATTATATGATACACAGGGCTATATATATATATATATATATATATATATATATATTATTATATGATACACATGGCTATATATATATATATATATATTATTATATGATACACAGGGCTATATATATATATATTATTATATGATACACATGGCTATATATATATATATATATATATATTATTATATGATACACATGGCTATATATATATATATATTATTATATGATACACATGGCTATATATATATATATATATATATTATTATATGATACACATGGCTATATATATATATATATATATATATTATTATATGATACACATGGCTATATATATATATATATATATATATATATTATTATATGATACACATGGCTATATATATATATATATTATTATATGATACACATGGCTATATATATATATATATATTATTATATGATACACAGGGCTATATATATATATATTATTATATGATACACAGGGCTATATATATATATATATATATTATATGATACACATGGCTATATATATATATTATTATATGATACACAGGGCTATATATATATATATATATATTATTATATGATACACATGGCTATATATATATATATTATTATATGATACACAGGGCTATATATATATATATATTATTATATGATACACATGGCTATATATATATATATATATATTATTATATGATACACATGGCTATATATATATATATTATTATATGATACACAGGGCTATATATATATATATATTATTATATGATACACATGGCTATATATATATATATATATTATATGATACACAGGGCTATATATATATATATTATTATATGATACACATGGCTATATATATATATGTATTATTATATGATACACAGGGCTATATATATATATATATATTATTATATGATACACATGGCTATATATATATATATATTATATGATACACAGGGCTATATATATATATATATATTATTATATGATACACATGGCTATATATATATATATTATTATATGATACACAGGGCTATATATATATATATTATTATATGATACACAGGGCTATATATATATATATATATATATATATTATTATATGATACACAGGGCTATATATATATATATATATATATATTATTATATGATACACAGGGCTATATATATATATATTATTATATGATACACAGGGCTATATATATATATATTATTATATGATACACATGGCTATATATATATATATATTATATGATACACAGGGCTATATATATATATATATATATTATATGATACACATGGCTATATATATATATATATATATTATTATATGATACACAGGGCTATATATATATATATTATTATATGATACACAGGGATATATATATATATATATATATATATATATATATATATATATATATATATATTATTATATGATACACAGGGCTATATATATATATATATATTATTATATGATACACAGGGCTATATATATATATATATTATTATATGATACACAGGGCTATATATATATATATTATTATATGATACACAGGGCTATATATATATATATTATTATATGATACACAGGGCTATATATATATATATATTATTATATGATACACATGGCTATATATATATATATATTATTATATGATACACAGGGCTATATATATATATATTATTATATGATACACAGGGCTATATATATATATATTATTATATGATACACAGGGCTATATATATATATATATTATTATATGATACACAGGGCTATATATATATATTATTATTATATGATACACAGGGCTATATATATATATATTATTATATGATACACAGGGCTATATATATATATATATATATATATATATTATTATATGATACACAGGGCTATATATTATTATATGATACACAGGGCTATATATTATATTATATTATATTCCAGCCCTCTCATACTGACTCCCACCCCATTCTCCCTATTGGCTATACTGGCAATATGACGATAGAGATCTAAACACCAGAGACTAATGGCCACCGGTACACCTGCTCCCCGGTGATTAGAACTGGCCTGATTGGCCGCCATTTTCTCGGAGATCAAAGTGTCATTTTGGGTCAGTTTGCTCCACAAAAATGGCTCCAGGTTAATGACATGGGGGAGGTGCCTGGCGTTTCCATGGTTACTTCTCGTAGCGTTTCTGATGGGTAGAGAGCAGAGCCGGTGGTGACCCAGAAAGCCCAGAGCAAGAGGAGTCCATGGGGTGAGACCTTCATATTGTGTCTGTCTGTCTCTGTATAGTGTCACCCTGTGATCAGTGTCTCTGTATAGTGTCACCCTGTGATCAGTGTCTCTGTATAGTGTCACCCTGTATATAGTGTCACCCTGTATATAGTGTCTCTGTATAGTGTCACCCTGTGATCAGTGTCTCTGTATAGTGTCACCCTGTGATCAGTGTCTCTGTATAGTGTCACCCTGTGATCAGTGTCTCTGTATAGTGTCACCCTGTGATCAGTGTCTCTGTATAGTGTCACCCTGTATATAGTGAGTCTGTATAGTGTCACCCTGTGATCAGTGTCTCTGTATAGTGTCACCCTGTATATAGTGTCTCTGTATAGTGTCACCCTGTATATAGTGTCTCTGTATAGTGTCACCCTGTATATAGTGTCTCTGTATAGTGTCACCCTGTGATCAGTGTCTCTGTATAGTGTCACCCTGTGATCAGTGTCTCTGTATAGTGTCACCCTGTGATCAGTGTCTCTGTATAGTGTCACCCTGTGATCAGTGTCTCTGTATAGTGTCACCCTGTATATAGTGAGTCTGTATAGTGTCACCCTGTGATCAGTGTCTCTGTATAGTGTCACCCTGTATATAGTGTCTCTGTATAGTGTCACCCTGTATATAGTGTCTCTGTATAGTGTCACCCTGTGATCAGTGTCTCTGTATAGTGTCACCCTGTGATCAGTGTCTCTGTATAGTGTCACCCTGTATATAGTGAGTCTGTATAGTGTCACCCTGTGATCAGTGTCTCTGTATAGTGTCACCCTGTATATAGTGTCTCTGTATAGTGTCACCCTGTATATAGTGTCTCTGTATAGTGTCACCCTGTGATCAGTGTCTCTGTATAGTGTCACCCTGTATATAGTGTCTCTGTATAGTGTCACCATGTGATCAGTGTCTCTGTATAGTGTCACCCTGTGATCAATGTCTCTGTATAGTGTCACCCTGTGATCAATGTCTCTGTATAGTGTCACCCTGTATATAGTGTCTCTGTATAGTGTCACCCTGTGATTAGTGTCTCTGTATAGCGTCACCATGTGATTAGTGTCTCTGTATAGCGTCACCATGTGATTAGTGTCTCTGTATAGCGTCACTATGTGAGCAATGTCTCTGTATAGCGTCACCATGTGAGCAATGTCTCTGTATAGCGTCACCATGTGAGCAATGTCTCTGTATAGCGTCACCATGTGAGCAATGTCTCTGTATAGCGTCACTATGTGAGCGATGTCTCTGTATAGTGTCACCACATGATCAGTGTCTCTGTATAGCGTCACCATGTGAGCAATGTCTCTGTATAGCATCACCATGTGAGCAATGTCTCTGTATAGCATCACCATGTGAGCAATGTCTCTGTATAGCGTCACCATGTGAGCAATGTCTCTGTATAGCGTCACCATGTGAGCAATGTCTCTGTATAGCGTCACCATGTGAGCAATGTCTCTGTATAGCATCACCATGTGAGCAATGTCTCTGTATAGCATCACCATGTGAGCAATGTCTCTGTATAGCGTCACCATGTGAGCAATGTCTCTGTATAGCGTCACCATGTGAGCAATGTCTCTGTATAGCGTCACCATGTGAGCGATGTCTCTGTATAGCGTCACTATGTGAGCGATGTCTCTGTATAGCGTCACTATGTGAGCGATGTCTCTGTATAGCGTCACTATGTGAGCGATGTCTCTGTATAGCGTCACTATGTGAGCGATGTCTCTGTATAGCGTCACTATGTGAGCGATGTCTCTGTATAGCGTCACTATGTGAGCGATGTCTCTGTATAGCGTCACTATGTGAGCGATGTCTCTGTATAGCGTCACTATGTGAGCGATGTCTCTGTATAGCGTCACTATGTGAGCGATGTCTCTGTATAGCGTCACTATGTGAGCAATGTCTCTGTATAGCGTCACTATGTGAGCAATGTCTCTGTATAGCGTCACTATGTGAGCAATGTCTCTGTATAGCGTCACTATGTGAGCAATGTCTCTGTATAGCGTCACTATGTGAGCAATGTCTCTGTATAGCGTCACTATGTGAGCAATGTCTCTGTATAGCGTCACTATGTGAGCAATGTCTTTGTATAGCGTCACTATGTGAGCAATGTCTCTGTATAGCGTCACTATGTGAGCAATGTCTCTGTATAGCGTCACTATGTGAGCGATGCCTCTGTATAGCGTCACTATGTGAGCGATGTCTCTGTATAGCGTCACTATGTGAGCGATGTCTCTGTATAGCGTCACTATGTGAGCAATGTCTCTGTATAGCGTCACTATGTGAGCAATGTCTCTGTATAGCGTCACTATGTGAGCAATGTCTCTGTATAGCGTCACTATGTGAGCAATGTCTCTGTATAGCGTCACTATGTGAGCGATGCCTCTGTATAGCGTCACTATGTGAGCGATGTCTCTGTATAGCGTCACTATGTGAGCAATGCCTCTGTATAGCGTCACTATGTGAGCGATGCCTCTGTATAGCGTCACTATGTGAGCGATGTCTCTGTATAGCGTCACTATGTGAGCGATGCCTCTGTATAGCGTCACTATGCGAGCAATGTCTCTGTATAGCGTCACTATGTGAGCAATGTCTCTGTATAGCGTCACTATGTGAGCAATGTCTTTGTATAGCGTCACTATGCGAGCGATGTCTCTGTATGGCGATAGTGCTCAGAATAAGTGTTACATCTCTGTCCTGACCACTGTCCCCTGCCTGCACACTGTGGGACCAGTCAGGAGGGATTCTCTGACCGTCAAGTAGACTGGTTCCCTTAAGCGTCTCCATGGTGACCTGGCACTGTGGATTTGTCAATCCTTAGTATTAAGTAAATCTCTTTAGGTAATCTCTCCTAATTGGGAGTATCTTCCCTTCTGTACTGCATTGTACCACTTGCTTAAGTGCTAACTAAATGATAAATCTGATCAGTGATTCCCATCACATTCTC
Organism: Pelobates fuscus; assembly: GCF_036172605.1. Taxonomy (NCBI): domain Eukaryota; kingdom Metazoa; phylum Chordata; class Amphibia; order Anura; family Pelobatidae; genus Pelobates; species Pelobates fuscus. Next base: position 4,000,310 of record NC_086329.1, read on the forward strand.
TCCCCCCAGGGAATACCCGTGCACGCTGTGGACTGGGAGGTTTTCCAGGGTACCAGTCCTGAGATTTCATGCAGAAGCAGTTGTAACCAAAGATTCATCACTGCGCAAGGTGGGAGGTATGTACAAAACTAAAACAATCCATCTCTTCTACAATGTCCTAACTCCCACCTGTGCACCCATACCCATAATGCAGCGTGCCCAGCTTCTCAGCCATGCTTACCCAAAATGCAGCGTGCCCAGCTTCTCAGCCATGCTTACCCATAATGCAGCGTGCCCAGCTTCTCAGCCATGCTTACCCATAATGCAGCGTGCCCAGCTTCCTAGCCATGCTTACCCATAATGCAGCGTGCCCAGCTTCCCAGCCATGCTTACCCATAATGCAGCGTGCCCAGCTTCTCAGCCATGCTTACCCATAATGCAGCGTGCCCAGCTTCCCAGCCATGCTTACCCAAAATGCAGCGTGCCTAGCTTCCCAGCCATGCTTACCCAAAATGCAGCGTGCCCAGCTTCCCAGCCATGCTTACCCATAATGCAGCGTGCCCAGCTTCTCAGCCATGCTTACCCATAATGCAGCGTGCCCAGCTTCCCAGCCATGCTTACCCATAATGCAGCGTGCCCAGCTTCTCAGCCATGCTTACCCATAATGCAGCGTGCCCAGCTTCCTAGCCATGCTTACCCATAATGCAGCGTGCCCAGCTTCCCAGCCATGCTTACCCATAATGCATCGTGCCCAGCTTCTCAGCCATGCTTACCCATAATGCAGCGTGCCCAGCTTCCCAGCCATGCTTACCCAAAATGCAGCGTGCCTAGCTTCCCAGCCATGCTTACCCAAAATGCAGCGTGCCCAGCTTCCCAGCCATGCTTACCCATAATGCAGCGTGCCCAGCTTCCTAGCCATGCTTACCCATAATGCAGCGTGCCCAGCTTCTCAGCCATGCTTACCCATAATGCAGCGTGCCTAGCTTCCCAGCCATGCTTACCCAAAATGCAGCGTGCCCAGCTTCCCAGCCATGCTTACCCATAATGCAGCGTGCCCAGCTTCTCAGCCATGCTTACCCATAATGCAGCGTGCCCAGCTTCCCAGCCATGCTTACCCATAATGCAGCGTGCCCAGCTTCTCAGCCATGCTTACCCATAATGCAGCGTGCCCAGCTTCCTAGCCATGCTTACCCATAATGCAGCGTGCCCAGCTTCCCAGCCATGCTTACCCATAATGCAGCGTGCCCAGCTTCCTAGCCATGCTTACCCATAATGCAGCGTGCCCAGCTTCTCAGCCATGCTTACCCATAATGCAGCGTGCCCAGCTTCCTAGCCATGCTTACCCATAATGCAGCGTGCCCAGCTTCCCAGCCATGCTTACCCATAATGCAGCGTGCCCAGCTTCCCAGCCATGCTTACCCATAATGCAGCGTGCCCAGCTTCTCAGCCATGCTTACCCATAATGCAGCGTGCCCAGCTTCCCAGCCATGCTTACCCATAATGCAGCGTGCCCAGCTTCCCAGGCATGCTTACCCATAATGCAGCGTGCCCAGCTTCCCAGCCATGCTTACCCATAATGCAGCGTGCCCAGCTTCCTAGCCATGCTTACCCATAATGCAGCGTGCCCAGCTTCCCAGCCATGCTTACCCATAATGCAGCGTGCCCAGCTTCCCAGCCATGCTTACCCATAATGCAGCGTGCCCAGCTTCCCAGGCATGCTTACCCATAATGCAGCGTGCCCAGCTTCCCAGCCATGCTTACCCATAATGCAGCGTGCCCAGCTTCCCAGCCATGCTTACCCATAATGCAGCGTGCCCAGCTTCCCAGCCATGCTTACCCATAATGCAGCATGCCCAGTTTCCCAGCCATGCTTACCCATAATGCAGCGTGTCCAGTTTCCCAGCCATGCTTACCCATAATGCAGCGTGCCCAGCTTCCCAGCCATGCTTACCCATAATGCAGCGTGCCCAACTTCCCAGCCATGCTTACCCATAATGCGTCGTCTCCAGCTTCCCAGTCATGCTTACCCATAATGCAGTGTGCCTAGCTTCCCAGCTATGCTTACCCATAATGCAGCGTGTCTAGCTTCCCAGCCATGCTTACCCATAATGCAGCGTGTCCAGCTTCCCAGCCATGCTTACCCATAATGCAGCGTGTCCAGCTTCCCAGCCATGCTTACCCATAAGGCAGTGTGCCTAGCTTCCCAGCCATGCTTACCCATAATGCAGAGTGTCCAGCTTCCCAGCCATGCTTACCCATAATGCAGCGTGCCCAGCTTCCCAGCCATGCTTACCCATAATGCAGCGTGTCCAGCTTCCCAGCCATGCTTACCCATAAGGCAGTGTGCCTAGCTTCCCAGCTATGCTTACCCATAATGCAGAGTGTCCAGCTTCCCAGCCATGCTTACCCATAATGCAGCGTGTCCAGCTTCCCAGCCATGCTTACCCATAATGCAGCGTGTCCAGCTTCCCAGCCATGCTTACCCATAATGCAGCGTGTCCAGCTTCCCAGCCATGCTTACCCATAATGCAGCGTGTCCAGCTTCCCAGCCATGCTTACCCATTATACTGTTTTCTCCCCTTGACACTTTCACAATGTGCCCATACTTCCTCTCACACGATTCGTGTCCCCCTCTCTCTGGCAGAACGCTACCACCTGTCCTATAAGATGGTTCACACGGACAGTCGCCTGATCCGCGATATTCTCTCCGCTCACGGCTTCCAGGAGGTACATAGAATTATAGGAACATTTTTGGGCATTTTCTTTCCTAGAGTTTATGATCCATCATTGTCTCTGCACCCACAGGCCCAAGCCAACAGCAAAAACGTCAACCTCCTGTGGACAGGAACCCACGTGAAATCCTATCACTTAAGGAACCTCTCCAGCTTCCAGAAAATCAACCATTTCCCCCGGCAAGTGGATAGAATGGGGGCTGCATTGTGATTACTTAGAACAGATAACAACAGGGCTATTCACTAACATGACAATTATAGAGAATTCAAAAAGTTTCCAGTTTAAGGCCAAAGTTGCAGAACTTGGAGAATTATTCAAGTTCGGCCTTTTATTTGAAATTCACAATTCCCACTTTAGTAACTAACTCTGAAAGTGTAGCTTGTCACCTACAGCAATGGAGCTCACACAATGTTACCATGAGATTAGGAATTCCCTGGCCAGGCCTGCAATGCTATCTTCACATTATACACCAGGGGCAGAAATGGGATGCTTTGTAACTCCTCATCAACATCTTTCAGATCTTACGAGTTGACCCGGAAGGATCGCTTGTGCAAAAATATCCAACGCATGCAACAGAAACATGGGATCCACAAATTTAACATCCTCCCCCAAACATACATATTACCTGGAGAGTACCAGGACCTGTGCAGTGAGTATTAACCTAATGAATACATCTGCTGCCCTCCATGTAATCTCGCACAGTATTAAATGACAGTACTGCACATTTCCAACAAATACCAGGAACCTGCAGCCATTGTGCGTACCCTGCTCTGTAGTTTGGGGAATTCCTTCTGTAAAAGGTTTTGATAAGTTCCCTGTAATAGCAGTTTTTCCATTTTCCCCCAGACGCTTTGTCTAAGGATCGAGGTTTTTGGATTGTGAAGCCAGTCTCTTCCTCGAGAGGCCGCGGAATTCATCTTATTAATTCAGTGAGTGACGCATGTCCCTGGGACCAGTCATACTTATTGTGGATTACTCTGCCTGTTCATTATCCCCCCGCAGTGTCCTTGGCGACTTTCCTCTCACTATCCCCCCGCAGTGTCCTTGGCGACTTTCCTCTAACTATCCCCCCGCAGTGTCCTTGGCGACTTTCCTCTAACTATCCCCCTGCAGTGTCCTTGGCGACTTTCCTCTAACTATCCCCCTGCAGTGTCCTTGGCGACTTTCCTCTAACTATCCCCCCGCAGTGTCCTTGGCGACTTTCCTCTCACTATCCCCCCGCAGTGTCCTTGGCGACTTTCCTCTCACTATCCCCCCGCAGTGTCCTTGGCGACTTTCCTCTCACTATCCCCCCGCAGTGTCCTTGGCGACTTTCCTCTCACTATCCCCCCTGCATTGTCCTTGGCGACTTTCCTCTCACTATCCCCCCTGCAGTGTCCTTGGCGACTTTCCTCTAACTATCCCCCCGCAGTGTCCTTGGCGACTTTCCTCTCACTATCCCCCCGCAGTGTCCTTGGCGACTTTCCTCTCACTATCCCTCCTGCAGTGTCCTTGGCGACTTTCCTCTCACTATCCCCCCGCAGTGTCCTTGGCGACTTTCCTCTCACTATCCCCCCGCAGTGTCCTTGGCGTCTTTCCTATCACTATCCCCCCGCAGTGTCCTTGGCGACTTTCCTCTCACTATCCCCCCGCAGTGTCCTTGGCGACTTTCCTCTCACTATCCCCCCGCAGTGTCCTTGGCGACTTTCCTCTCACTATCCCCCCGCAGTGTCCTTGGCGACTTTCCTCTCACTATCCCCCCGCAGTGTCCTTGGCGACTTTCCTCTCACTATCCCCCCGCAGTGTCCTTGGCGACTTTCCTCTCACTATCCCCCCGCAGTGTCCTTGGCGACTTTCCTCTCACTATCCCCCCGCAGTGTCCTTGGCGACTTTCCTCTCACTATCCCCCCGCAGTGTCCTTGGTGACTTTCCTCTCACTATCCCCCCGCAGTGTCCTTGGCGACTTTCCTCTCACTATCCCCCCGCAGTGTCCTTGGAGACTTTCCTCTCACTATCCCCCTGCAGTGTCCTTGGCGACTTTCCTCTCACTATTACACTGTACTTTCTCCTCACACAGCCCTCTCAGATCAGCATGGAGGAGAACATCTTGGTATCGAAATACATTAGTAATCCGCTTCTAATTCAAGGTACGAATATGGTGGCAACATGTAGCGTGGGATTACTATGGTAAAATCTGCCTCGTGCCTTCCTGATGATTAGTTAAAATGAGAGACGCTGTGGTTATAAAGTTTGAAACCATTTCAATGGTAACATCTCCCGGGTCGCTATGTTTTGTTTTTACCTACAGGATATAAGTTCGATATTCGCCTCTATGTGCTGGTCACCTCATACGAGCCTTTAATCATTTATCTTTACGAGGAGGGACTCACCAGGTAAGGGCCCCTCAGGGGTGCACCCATAATACAATGCAAACACCCAAACACACGCCTAAACATCACTTTCCCCATCAGGTTTGCCACTGTGAAATATGACCAGACCGCCAGGAACATGAAAAACGACTTCATACATCTCACCAACTACAGTGTGAACAAAAAGAGCAGGGACTATGTGAGGTATTGAGCGCGCTGCGGAAACGGGGGGAAAAAATACAATATCAGCATTCAGACAAAGAGTGCGGACTGGAAACCACTCTCCAATCCCACCATAACCACAGTTTGGCTGGATTACCCTGAATGTCGCAGTAATGGGTTCCATTCACTGAGTGTATTAATGGAGATTCAGTTCAGAGTTTATAGCTGTATTTTTGTTGCAGTTGTGATGACCCAGAAGTGGAGGATTATGGGAACAAGTGGAGTATGAGTGCAATGCTGCGTTATTTGAGGCAGGACGGTACAGACACAGTCGGTGAGTAGGCGTATAGCAGTGTGGATTATTGGACTGTTTAAGGGCTAAGCAGAGATCATGAGAATCTGAATAGTAAAATTGATAGCATTAAAGCACCAGCGTTGTCGCTGTGTAGCATTTGGGGAGTGAAGCTCTCCCTCTGAACACATTTGCCTGCTTGAGCTAGAGGTTTAGAGTATTTGCCCAGGACTGGCTGAGCTGGAAGCATCTCGTCCGTAAAAGCTGAGGATCACCCCATTATATGGAGGAGAGAATAGTCTGGTTATGGTAGAAGACAACTCTGTTAAGAGAATAGACATGGTAATCTGCTGCTCTGCAATCCCATTATATCATGACAGTCCAGGCATATTATCTGTCCTGAGAGGGTTAATATGGTGAGTCACTTCGTATGGGACAAGCTGCAGGATCTGAAGGATTGCACAGGAGCCAACATCAAGACACAGCAGTGAATTGATCATATTAAAGCAGCAACATTTCTATATATAAAATGCAAAAAAACTATTTCGAATTGTGATGTAAAGTGAAATCAAACTGAATACTGCACATCCCCTGTCTTGCTGCATCCAATACATTTCATATTTTCATCCAATTACTCCTATTTATTCCCACGGCAGAATTTACACCTCAAAATAGTGAGATTAGTCATTTATTAAACATCCCCAGACAAACCCCGTGTGGCTCTGCCCCAATCAGATTTTCTCCGCCATCCCTAGGCGTCAGAGTCACAGACAGCGTTTGGGCTTTTTGGAAGGAGTGTGATGTGTATTGAGGTTAGGGAATCAGGTGAAATCGGTTTCTATCTCAAAGTGGAGATACTTTTATCTTCCTGCCAATACATAATCCACTCTACAGCCGCACTGTTAGACAGCTGACTCCCTCTCATTGCTCATTTTTCAGCTCTCATGTCCCAGATAGAGGATCTGATCACAAAGACGGTCATTTCAGCAGAAGGATCCATCGCCTCAACGTGTCGATCACTAATTGCTCACAGAGGGAACTGCTTTGGTGAGTCCCAAGCCCACATTGCTCTGCCCTTCCTCTAGCTCTCAGACACGGACCTACTAACCCAGATATCCCCACTGCCCTCAGAGCTGTACGGGTTTGATGTGCTCGTTGATGAGAAGCTGAAGCCATGGCTGCTGGAAGTGAATCTGTCTCCATCTCTAGGTTGGTGAGTATTGTGCTCAGTGCTGTACACAGCCTTACTGTGGGCTCAGTCATGCTGGAAGATTTTTGTTGTAACACCCTTGCTGTCCTATCTTTCCTGCAGTGATGCTCCTCTGGATTTAAAAGTTAAGGCAAGTGTCATCTCAGATATGCTGACACTAATTGGTGAGTACGACACTAGCAACACCCTATCCATTGAATAGCACACATTGGGTGTACAGTGGGTCAGTATACTGTGTGCTGTACAGGTTGGGTACACAGTCTGGGGCAATGGGTCAGTATACTGTGTGCTGTACAGGTTGGGGGTAATGGGTCAGTATACTGTGTGCTGTACAGATTGGGGGAATTGATCAGTATACTGTGTGCTGTACAGATTGGGGGAATGGGCCAGTATACTGTGTGCTGTACAGGTTAGGGGTAATGGGTCAGTATACTGTGTGCTGTACAGGTTGGGGGGTAATGGGTCAGTATACTGTGTGCTGTACAGGTTGGGGGTAATGGGTCAGTATACTGTGTGCTGTACAGATTGGGGGTAATGGGTCAGTATACTGTGTGCTGTACAGATTGGGGGAATGGGTCAGTATACTGTGTGCTGTACAGATTGAGGGAATGGGTCAGTATACGGTGTGCTGTACAGATTGAGGGAATGGGTCAGTATACGGTGTGCTGTACAGATTGAGGGAATGGGTCAGTATACTGTGTGCTGTTCAGATTGGGGGAATGGGTCAGTATATTGTGTGCTGTACAGATTGGGGGGAATGGGTCAGTATACTGTGTGCTGTATAGGTTGGGTACACAATGCATTGGTCAGTATACTGTGTGCTGTACAGGTTGGGGGTAATGGGTCAGTATACTGTGTGCTATACAGGTTGGGGGTAATGGGTCAGTATACTGTGTGCTGTACAGGTTGGGTACAGAATGCATTGGTCAGATTACCTGGTGCTGTACAGATTGGGGGAATGGATCAGTATACTGTGTGCTGTACAGATTGGGGGTAATGGGTCAGTATACTGTGTGCTGTAAAGGTTGGGTACACAATGCATTGGTCAGATTACCTGGTGCTGTACAGATTGGGGGAATGGGTCAGTATACTGTGTGCTGTACAGATCGGGGGAATGGGTCAGTATACTGCGTGCTGTACAGATTGGGGGTAATGGGTCAGTATACTGTGTGCTGTACAGATTGGGGGTAATGGGTCAGTATACTGTGTGCTGTACAGATTGGGGGTAATGTGTCAGTATACTGTGTGCTGTAAAGGTTGGGTACACAATGCATTGGTCAGATTACCTGGTGCTGTACAGATTGGGGGAATGGATCAGTATACTGTGTGCTGTACAGGTTGAGGGAATGGGCCAGTATACTGTGTGCTGTACAGATTGGGGGAATGGGTCAGTATACTGTGTGCTGTACAGATTGGGGGAATGGGTCAGTATACTGTGTGCTGTACAGATTGGGGGAATGGGTCAGTATACTGTGTGCTGTACAGATTGGGGGAATGGGTCAGTATACTGTGTGCTGTACAGATTGGGGGGAATGGGTCAGTATACTGTGTGCTGTACAGATTGGCGGGGAATGGGTCAGTATACTGTGTGCTGTACAGATTGGGGGGAATGGGTCAGTATACTGTGTGCTGTATAGGTTGGGAACACAATACATTGGTCAGTATACTGGGTGCTGTACAGATTGGGGGGAATGCTCAAGCAGTTCTTTTTTACGGTTTTCTATTTTGTCAGGTGTGGAATGTCGGGATCCCCACCAGATGCATGAAAAAGAAAGCTCTACACCTTATGAAAACCCTATCCAGAGATATACAGTGAGCGAGCCCATTACTATATACCTTAACACTGGGTATTCCCAAAGGGGGGCTGTGAGGTTTGTTGTTATGAGGGGGAGGGGGCAGTATTGCTTAAGATTTATTTTTACTCATTGTTAGCGTCGTCTTCTCTGTATGGGACACAAGGAAAGTGTTTGTTTTTATAAGTTCTTTGTCTCCGCCCACAGCGCCAGCACTCAGCCACAGGTAACGGCATTGGACTGCAGCGCCAGCTCTCAGCCACATACAAAAGCACTGAAGTGCTGGCAGGGCGCAGAGCAAAGAGTGCAGGAACAAGCAGTTCCACCCAGGGATTGTCCCAAGAGGAGGTAAGTACCTACCAAGAATGGAATAAACACCCAGCACTATTTACATTCCATTGGAAATTCAAAGTGAATTTTACATTGAAGGCCAAAGTAGACTAACTTAAAGCATAGCTGAATTTTTCCCATTCAGCTATTGTGGCCTGAAATATAAAATTCACTTGGAATTCCCAACAATGCTAGTAATCAATTAGATAGAGCCCCCGAAGCTGTATAGCAGTATGGATAGACGCTGGTTATAGATAGAGCCCCGGAAGCTGTATAGCGGTATGGATAGACGCTAGTTATAAATGTTATTTAATTCATGTTAATGTAACACACATAATGCTTCCATAGAGGTATAAGAATATATATATGACACATACCGATTCCTGCTGCCAGGTGAATCTGCAGTTAGACCGGTAGAGGATTCGCAGGATACTGTGGACTATCTCCATTCTAATACAGTAAAATATAAAAACTCAGCAGCTGTCTCTATCTGCTATACACCACTCTCAACTCGTATAAAGTCAAAGTGTGTGATCTCCCAGTAAGGAACCTCGTTATACCATCACACCTGGATCAAATCTTCCACCCCTGCAATCCCCCTACACAGGATTAACCCCTGATATCCCAAACACAGCATCTCATCTAATGTGCCAAGCATTCTTAATAAATATATTATCAATGGATGTCTGCAACATAGGCTACAGCGCAGTCTGCTTATATATAATGTTATAGAGACAGCAGCAGGAACTATACATACAGTATTTGTTTATTTTTGAATATGATAATATAAACAGGTAGAAGTAATACAAGGAATTAATTTTCCACAAACTCCCACGTTTATCTGTGTGTACACTCTATCAAGTAGAAACACAATGAAAGCTGGGGGACTAAAGATCTAATAAATGCTTATTAAATGTTAGCAATGAGTAATTTATTGTATGTTCCCCTGGAGACTGGCTTAACGTGACCATCTTCCTCAGATGAGGATACTGCAGCGGGTGAGGGAGGAGGAAGACAGGAGAGGGGGATTTATTCGGATATTCCCCAGACATGATACATGGCAGCTGTATGGGTGAGTGGGCACTCCGATGAAGGCCGATAGATAATCATGTGGGATTGTGTGTAAAATGTAAGATGTTTTTCTTTTACAGACCTTTCCTGGAAAATAAAACCTCCCTGAATTACATGCTGGCATCTCAGCTCTTCACTGACAGGTGAGTGTGGCCCCTAGGTTGGGTTCTGTGCCACCTGCTCTTCACTGACAGGTTAGTGTGGCCCCTGGGTTGGGTTCTGTGCCACCTGCTCTTCACTGACAGGTTAGTGTGGCCCCTGGATTGGTCTCTGTGCCACCTGCTCTTCACTGACAGGTGAGTGTGGCCCCTGGGTTGGGCTCTGTGCCACCTGCTCTTCACTGACAGGTTAGTGTGGCCCCTGGGTTGGGTTCTGTTCAACCTGCTCTTCACTGACAGGTTAGTGTGGCCCCTGGGTTGGGTTCTGTTCCACCTGCTGTTCACCGACAGGTTAGCGTGGCCCCTTGGTTGGTCTCTGTGCCACCTGCTCTTCACTGACAGGTGAGTGTGCCCCCTGGGTTGGGTTCTGTGCCACCTGCTCTTCACTGACGGGTTAGTGTGGCCCCTGGGTTGGTCTCTGTGCCACCTGCTCTTCACTGACAGGTGAGTGTGGCCCCTGGGTTGGGTTCTGTGCCACCTGCTCTTCCGATTCTCATATTCCTGTGTTATTACTCCTTCAGGCCACAAGCAAATGGAAAGGGCGTTATTAGCCCCACACTGCACGCAGCCTTGTATGAGCGCAGGCTGGAGCCATTGCTGTCACGCAGAGCGCGGCCCTGTGGGATACACAGGCCAGGTAAAAACATGTCATTGTGATAGGTTATAGTAATATTTTCTGAATGCCCGTTCAGTACTCTGATTGTATACTGGATGCCAATGTTCCCTTGCTGGCACCATGTGGTTACTGCTCCACTGTCTTTTTCTGCTGCTTCTCTCTATGCCAGTCTCTGCCAGCGCTGTGTTCTTTATCTGTTACATTCTATGCCAGTCTATGCCAGCGCTGCATTCTTTATATGGTACATTGTATGCCAGTCCCTGCCAGCACTGTGTTCTTTATCTGTTACATTGTATGCCAGTCTATGCCAGCACTGTGTTCTTTATCTGGTAGATTCTATGCCAGTCCCTGCCAGCACTGTGTTCTTTATCTGTTACATTCTATGCCAGTCTATGCCAGATCTGTGTTCTTTATCTGTTACATTCTATGCCAGTCTATGCCAGCTCTGTGTTCTTTTTCTGTTACATTCTATGCCAGTCTATGCCAGCTCTGTGTTCTTTCTGTTACATTCTATGCCAGTCTATGCCAGCGCTGCATTCTTTATATGGTACATTCTATGCCAGTCCCTGCCAGCACTGTGTTCTTTATCTGGTACATTATATGCCAGCTCTGTGTTCTTTATCTGGTAGATTCTATGCCAGTCCCTGCCAGCGCTGTGTTCTTTATCTGTTACATTGTATGCCAGTCCCTGCCAGCGCTGTGTTCATTATCTATTCCATTCTATGCCAGCTCTGTGTTCTTTATCTGGTACATTTTATGCCAGTCTATGCCAGCACTGCGTTCTTTATCTGGTAGATTCTATGCCAGTCCCTGCCACCACTGTGTTCTTTATCTGGTACATTTTATGCCAGTCTCTGCCAGTGCTGCTCAAGACCCCAAGGAAATGGAAAAAGAAGTTGAGGATCCTGCCAAGCACAAAGAGCAAGATGGAGATCAAAGCTGTGTCATACCCTCTCTCAGTGGAAACACAAATGAACAACATTCTCGCTTCAACCTGTTAGTGGCCATGAAGGAAGGTGCAAACCTCAGGTATGTATGTTGATATGGACAATGGTGTATGTAGATGACATTAATAATTTTAAGTGTGTCGATCTCCACCTGATGATCACCTCTTCGCATGATCATGTGATATCTGTCTGAACTCTATCTTTAATACAGAGTCTAATCTTGTTTAATTGTATATTTGTTTTGCGCAGTAAGGCCCAGTCATTATTCATTGTAATTTCCTGTTTGTGTAAAATGGTGTATATGGATTTGGGCGGTAAAGTCTGGACATTGCTCACATTGTAACTGTGTTTTGTGTCGTACAGTAAGTCCCAGGCCCGTCTCGTCTTCTCCTGCAATCTCCAACGAGTAAAGAGTCGCCTGCAGACCGATCAGCACTTACCAAATGAAGACGAACGATTGGTGAGTGATACGTACAGGATTCAATAATAGTATATGTAGGAGCACACAACACCGAAAAGGGAAATATTGAATGGGTGCAAATGTTGAGCCTGACCACTTTCCCTAGTGGTCAAAAATATAAACTACAATTATCTAATGCAAACCATGGTATACGTAAATGTAAATCTTTAATTTCTTTACATAAATGTTCACGTCCCAAACAGTATTTATATCTGATAAGCATTCAGTATAAGACATCTTTCATATATCATCAAAATTAATTCAACAGGCAAAAAAACGACACTCAATCTTTACACAGTGTTACCTCCACCAATTCTGACGTAGCAAAGAATTAATTTGATATATGTAAGACGTCTTATACTGAATGCTTATCAGATATAAATATTGTATTTCACTTGAGAACATTTATGTGCTCGGTGTCCCTCTCCCTCCAAGAGGCGACGGTGACATTCTTGCTCGGTGTCTCCCTCCAGGAGGCGATGGTGACATTCTTGCTCAGTGTCTCTCTCCAAGAAGCGATGGTGACGTTCTTGCTCGGTGTCTCTCTCCCTCCAGGAGGAGGCGGTGACATTCTTGCTCGGTGTCTCTCTCCCTCCAGGAGGAGGCGGTGACATTCTTGCTCGGTGTCTCTCTCCCTCCAGGAGGTGACGGTGACATTCTTGCTCGGTGTCTCACTCCCTCCAGGAGGCGACGGTGACATTCTTGCTCGGTATCCCTCTCCCTCAAGGAGGTGACGGTGACATTCTTGCTCGGTGTCTCTCTCCAGGAGGCGACGGTGACATTCTTGCTCGGTGTCTCTCTCCAGGAGGCGACGGTGACATTCTTGCTCGATGTCTCTCTCCAGGAGGCGATGGTGACATTCTTGCTCGGTGTCTCTCTCCCTCCAGGAGGCGACGGTGACATTCTTGCTCGGTGTCTCCCTCCAGGAGGCGGCGGTGACATTCTTGCTCTGTGTCTCCCTCCAGGAGGCGGCGGTGACATTCTTGCTCGGTGTCACTCTGTATCTGTGTCTCACTCCCTGCAGGAGCTGGTGATAAGGTTCTTGAAGCGGGCAGCCAGTAATTTACAGCAGTCACTGCATATTTCTTCCCCTGGCCGTTCTGTCCCATTGCTGGAGAGACGCCGCCTGCTAGCCAAACAGCTGGGAGATTTCATCCACTTTTATAACCAGGTAACATTTTATGTCATAGTTAGTTCTCGTATTATTTCTCATATTTAAATTTGGATAAATGTCTTTCCCAAGTTTTTCTGCTGCTTACAGACCTCATCTCAACTCATTTCTGCATGTACTCCCATCTCTCCTGTATTTCCTCTACATGTACCCCCGTCTCCCCTGTATTCCCTCTGCATATACTCCCATCTCTCCTGTATAACCTCTACGTATACGCCTGTCTCTCCTGTATTCCCTCTGCGTATACTACTGTCTAAACTCCATCTACTTACACTTTCACCTCTCCAATATTCCCATTGTATGTACTCCCGCCTCCCTATATTCACAAAGCATCCTGCTTAGCCCAAACGTTGGCTACTTTTTCTGTTTTCTAGGAAACACTGCATATGGCAGTGACTGAGGAGAGATCTGACCGTCAAGGCCAAGAGGTGAATCAGGTGGATTTCCAGGCTTTTTTAGCTGATGCCAGGTAACCGGGAATAGCGATCCTGAGAATTTACATCTTACTGTGTGTGCAGGTTCTCTCTGTGTGCTGCATGGTGTGCGCAGGTTCTCTGTGTGTGTGCTGCATGGTGTGCGCAGGTTCTCTCTGTGTGTGCTGCATGGTGTGCGCAGGTTCTCTCTCTCTGTGTGTGCTGCATGGTGTGCGCAGGTTCTCACTGTGTGTGCTGCATGATGTGCGCAGGTTCTCACTGTGTGTGCTGCATGATGTGCGCAGGTTCTCACTGTGTGTGCTGCATGATGTGCGCAGGTTCTCACTGTGTGTGCTGCATGATGTGCGCAGGTTCTCACTGTGTGTGCTGCATGATGTGCGCAGGTTCTCTCTCTGTGTGTGCTGCATGGTGTGCGCAGGTTCTCTCTCTCTGTGTGTGCTGCATGGTGTGCGCAGGTTCTCTGTGTGTGTGTGTGTGCTGCATGGTGTGCGCAGGTTCTGTGTGTGTGTGTGTGTGTGTGCTGCATGGTGTACGCAGGTTCTCTCTGTGTGTGCTGCATGGTGTGCGCAGGTTCTCTCTGTGTGTGCTGCATGGTGTGCGCAGGTTCTCTCTGTGTGTGCTGCATGGTGTGCGCAGGTTCTCTCTCTGTGTGTGCTGCATGGTGTGCGCAGGTTCTCTCTCTGTGTGTGCTGCATGGTGTGCGCAGGTTCTCTGTGTGTGTGTGTGTGCTGCATGGTGTGCGCAGGTTCTGTGTGTGTGTGTGTGTGTGTGTGCTGCATGGTGTACGCAGGTTCTCTCTGTGTGTGCTGCATGGTGTGCGCAGGTTCTCTCTGTGTGTGCTGCATGGTGTGCGCAGGTTCTCTGTGTGTGTGTGTGCTGCATGATGTGCGCAGGTTCTCTCTGTGTGTGCTGCATGGTGTGCGCAGGTTCTGTGTGTGTGTGTGTGCTGCATGGTGTGCGCAGGTTCTGTGTGTGTGTGTGTGCTGCATGGTGTACGCAGGTTCTCTCTGTGTGTGCTGCATGGTGTGCGCAGGTTCTCTGTGTGTGTGTGTGCGCTGCATGGTGTGCGCAGGTTCTCTCTGTGTGTGTGTGTGCTGCATGGTGTGCGCAGGTTCTCTCTCTCTGTGTGCTGCATGGTGTGCGCAGGTTCTCTCTCTCTGTGTGCTGCATGGTGTGTGCAGGTTCTCTCTCTGTGTGTGTGCTGCATGGTGTGTGCAGGTTCTCTTTCTGTGTGTGCTGCATGGTGTGCGCAGGTTCGCTCTCTGTATGCTGCATGGTGTGCGCAGGTTCTCTCTGTGTGTGCTGCATGGTGTGCGCAGGTTCTCACTGTGTGTGCTGCATGATGTGCGCAGGTTCTCACTGTGTGTGCTGCATGATGTGCGCAGGTTCTCACTGTGTGTGCTGCATGATGTGCGCAGGTTCTCTCTCTGTGTGTGCTGCATGGTGTGCGCAGGTTCTCTCTCTGTGTGTGCTGCATGGTGTGCGCAGGTTCTCTCTCTGTGTGTCCTGCATGGTGTGCGCAGGTTCTCTCTCTGTGTGTGCTGCATGGTGTGCGCAGGTTCTCTCTGTGTGTGCTGCATGATGTGCGCAGGTTCTCTCTGTGTGTGCTGCATGGTGTGCGCAGGTTCTCTCTCTCTGTGTGTGCTGCATGGTGTGCGCAGGTTCTCTGTGTGTGTGTGTGCTGCATGGTGTGCGCAGGTTCTGTGTGTGTGTGTGCTGCATGGTGTACGCAGGTTCTCTCTGTGTGTGCTGCATGGTGTGCGCAGGTTCTCTCTGTGTGTGTGTGTGTGCGCTGCATGGTGTGCGCAGGTTCTCTCTCTGTGTGTGTGTGCTGCATGGTGTGCGCAGGTTCTCTCTCTCTCTGTGTGCTGCATGGTGTGCGCAGGTTCTCTCTCTCTGTGTGCTGCATGGTGTGTGCAGGTTCTCTCTCTGTGTGTGTGCTGCATGGTGTGTGCAGGTTCTCTTTCTGTGTGTGCTGCATGGTGTGCGCAGGTTCGCTCTCTGTATGCTGCATGGTGTGCGCAGGTTCTCTCTGTGTGTGCTGCATGGTGTGCGCAGGTTCTCTCTGTGTGTGCTGCATGGTGTGAGCAGGTTCTCTCTCTGTGTGTGCTGCATGGTGTGAGCAGGTTCTCTCTCTGTGTGTGCTGCATGGTGTGCGCAGGTTCTCTCTCTCTGTGTGTGCTGCATGGTGTGTGCAGGTTCTCAGTGTGTGCGCAGGTTCTCTCTGTGTGTGCTGCATGGTGTGTGCAGGTTCTCAGTGTGCGCAGCATGGTGTGCGCAGCATGGTGTGCGCAGGTTTTATCTGTGTGTGCTGCATGGTGTGCGCAGGTTCTCTCTGTGTGTGCTGCATGGTGTGCGCAGGTTCTCTCTGTGTGTGCTGCATGGTGTGCGCAGGTTCGCTCTCTGTATGCTGCATGGTGTGTGCAGGTTCGCTCTCTGTATGCTGCTCTGTGTGTGTGCTGCATGGTGTGCGCAGTTTCTCAGTGTGTGCTGCATGGTGTGCGCAGGTTCGTTCTCTGTATGCTGCATGGTGTGTGCAGTTTCTCAGTGTGTGATGCATGGTGTGCGCAGTTTCTCAGTGTGTGATGCATGGTGTGCACAGGTTCGCTCTCTGTATGGTGTGTGCAGTTTCTCAGTGTGCGCAGGTTGTGTGCGCTGTATGTTGTGCGCAGGTCCGCGATGTGCGCTGCATGGACCCTATGAGCTGGAGAATGCACAGGGAGTTATTCTGTGGGGCTCCTCTTAGTTAATGATTGTCAGGGAGGTGATATTTGCCGGGTGTGCACCATTTATGGAATTATCTGTTTCTCAGTGAGAGTGAATTGGAAGAAGTCGTAACATTTTACATACTTAAAAATAAATCTGCCAGTGTCTTTGTGCGGACAGAGAACAGCGCCAACTGCAGAGATCCAAGAAGACGGCAGAACAGTGAGTGATATTACATTTATGGCTTCTGATACCAGTCTGCACAGCTTGTGCCCAGCTCCACCGGGCCAGCCTGCTCAATACCAGCTCTGCTTTCTAAAGCCAGTCTGCTCAGTATCTGCCATGCTCCCCGATGCCAGTATGTTCGCTCAGTATCTGCCATGCTCCCCGATGTCAGTCTGCCCAGTATCTGCCATGCTTCCCGATGCCAGTCTGCTCAGTATCTGCCATGCTTCCCAATGCCAGTCTGCTCACTCAGTATCTGCCATGTTCCCCGATGCCAGTCTGCTCAGTATCTGCCATGCTTCCTGATGCCAGTCTGCTCAGTATCTGCCATGTTCCCCGATGCCAGTCTGCTCAGTATCTGCCATGCTTCCCGATGCCAGTCTGCTCAGTATCTGCCATGCTTCCCGATGCCAGTCTGCTTGGTATCTGCCAGGCACCCCGATGCCAGTCTGTTCACTCAGTATCTGCCTTACTCCCCAATGTCTGTCTGCTCAATATCTGCCATGTTCCCCTATGTCAGTCTGATCGCTCAGTATCGGCCATGCTTCCCGATGTCAGTCTGCTCAGTATCTGCCATGTTCCCAGATGCCAGTCTGCTTAGTATCTGCCATACTCCCCGATGCCAGTCTGCTTGCTCAGTATCTGCCATACTCCCCGATGCCAGTCTGCTCGCTCAGTATCTGCCATACTCCCCGATGCCAGTCTGCTCGCTCAGTATCTGCCATACTCCCCGATGCCAGTCTGCTCGCTCAGTATCTGCCATGCTCCCCGATGCCAGTCTGCTAGGTATCGGCCATGCTCCCCGATGCCAGTTTGGTCAGTATCAGGAATGCTGCCGATGCCAATCTGCTCAGTATCGGCCATGCTCCCCGATGCCAGTCTGCTCAGTATCGGCCATGCTCCCCGATGCCAGTCTGCTCAGTATCGGCCATGCTCCCCGATGCCAGTCTGCTCAGTATCGGCCATGCTCCCCGATGCCAGTCTGCTCAGTATCGGCCATGCTCCCCGATGCCAGTCTGCTCAGTATCCGTCATGCTCCCCTATGTCAGTCTGCCCAGTATCTGCCATGCTTCCCGATGTCAGTCTGATCGCTCAGTATCTGCCATGCTTCCCAATGTCAGTCTCCTCAGTATCTGCCAGGCTCCCCGATGTCAGTCTGTTCACTCAGTATCGGCCATGCTCCCCGATGCCAGTTCGCTCAGTATCGGCCATGCACACAAATGCCAGTCTGCTCAGTATCTGCCATGCTCGCAAATTCCAGTCTGCTCAGTATCTGTCATGTTCCCAGATGCCAGTCTGCTTAGTATCTGCCAGGCTCCCCAATGCAAGTCTGCTCACTCAGTATCTGCCATGCTCCCCGATGCCAGTCTGCTCGCTCAGTATCTGCCATACTCCCCATTGTCAGTCTGCTCAGTATCTGCCATGCTCCCCGATGCCAGTCTGCTCGCTCAGTATCTGCCATACTCCCCGATGTCAGTCTGCTCAATATCTGCCATGCTCCCCTATGTCAGTATGCGCCATGCTCCCTGTCAGTCTGATCGCTCAGTATCTGTCATGCTCCCCTATGTCAGTCTGCCCAGTATCTGCCATGCTTCCCGATGTCACTCTGATCGCTCAGTGTCTGCCATGCTTCCCGATGTCAGTCTGATCGCTCAGTATCTGCCATGCTTCCCCATGTCAATCTCCTCAGTATCTGCCATGCTCCCCGATGCCAGTCTGCTAGGTATCGGCCATGTTCCCCGATGCCAGTCTGCTTAGTATCTGCCATGCTCCCTGATGCCAGTCTGCTTAGTATCTGCCATGCTCCCCGATGCCAGTCTGCTTAGTATCTGCCATGCTCCCCGATGCCAGTCTGCTTAGTATCTGCCATGCTCCCCGATGCCAGTCTGCTTAGTATCTGCCATGCTCCCCGATGCCAGTCTGCTTAGTATCTGCCATGCTCCCCGATGCCAGTCTGCTTAGTATCTGCCAGGCTCCCCAATGCAAGTCTGCTCGCTCAGTATCTGCCATGCTCCCCGATGCCAGTCTGCTCAATATCTGCCATGCTCCCCGATGCCAATCTGCTCAGTATCGGCCATGCTCCCCGATGCCAGTCTGCTCAGTATCTGTCATGCTCCCCTATGTCAGTCTGCCCAGTATCTGCCATGCTTCCCGATGGCAGTCTGATCGCTCAGTATCTGCCATGCTTCCCGATGTCAGTCTCCTCAGTATCTGCCATGCTCCCCGATGCCAGTTCGCTCAGTATCAGCCATGCTCCCCGATGCCAGTCTGCTCAGTATCTGTCATGCTCCCCTATGTCAGTCTGCCCAGTATCTGCCATGCTCCCCGATGCCAGTCTGATCGCTCAGTATCTGCCATGCTTCCCCATGTCAGTCTGCTCAGTATCGGCCACGCTCCCCGATGTCAGTTTGCTCAGTATCTGCCATGCTCCCTGATGCCAGTCTGCTCAGTATCTGCCATGCTCCCTCATGTCAGTTTGTTCGCTCAGTATCTGCCATGCTCCCCGATGCCAGTCTGCTCAGTATCTGCCATACTTCCCGATGTCAGTCTGCTCAGTATCTGCCATGCTCCCCGATGTCAGTCTGCTCAGTATCTGCCATGCTCCCCGATGTCAGTCTGCTCAGTATCTGCCATGCTCCCTGATGCCAGTCTGCTCAGTATCTGCCATGCTCCCTCATGTCAGTTTGTTCGCTCAGTATCTGCCATGCTCCCCGATGCCAGTCTGCTCAGTATCTGCCATACTTCCCGATGTCAGTCTGCTCAGTATCTGCCATGCTCCCCGATGTCAGTCTGCTCAGTATCTGCCATGCTCCCCGATGTCAGTCTGCTCAGTATCTGCCATGCTCCCCGATGCCAGTCTGCTCAGTATCTGCCATGCTCCCTCATGTCAGTTTGTTCGCTCAGTATCTGCCATGCTCCCCGATGCTAGTCTGCTCAGTATCTGCCATGCTCCCCGATGCCAGTCTGCTCAGTATCTGCCATGCTCCCCGATGCCAGTCTGCTCAGTATCTGCCATGCTTCCCGATGTCAGTCTGCTCAGTATCTGCCATGCTCCCCGATGTCAGTCTGCTCAGTATCGGCCATGCTCCCTGATGTCAGTCTGCTCAGTATCTGCCATGCTCCCCGATGTCAGTCTGCTCAGTATCTGCCATGCTTCCCAATGCCAGTCTACTCAGTATCTGCCATGCTCCCCGATGCCAGTTCAATGAGCTCAGTCACTGTGTTGGATTTCAGGTATCCCAGCCACTCGCTCAAACTCTGAGAAGCAGCAGCCAGTGTTGTCTAATCGCTATGCAAACTGCCGTCTCCCGGTAACGTAATTTTCAATGGTGGTAATTGGTCTACATCCTCAGACATCCCAGGATACATTCTGCCGCACAGCTTCATCGTCCCTGGAATGTCCGCCAATAGGTGCAAGATGGGATCTTCATTTACAGTCCAAAAAAATAAATATAATTGGTAAACCCTATCTATTTCCATTGCATTATTTCCAGCAGTGATGATAAACTCAGTAAGGGAATTCTGTATAAAGACCATGGGGGCAACCAGGAATCCAAACCGCGGGGTCTAGATGGAGATTCCTGCTGGTTAAAGAATAAAATATTGTAATATTAATAGAATTCAGAATGAGACATTCGCAGCAATAATACAGGTGGTGCACATTCTACTGATGCTATTTAATAAACAATTACATCCGATAATATAGAGGATATATAAGAGCGCTAAAAGGCATTCAAATGGGTTAAAAAATAAGAAGATAACTAAATTATATTTTAAAAAGTATATTAATAAGCAGGCTGCACACAAGTGCCAAACACCCTTAACACATAGTCAATATAAAAAGTGGAGCGCAGCGATAGATAGAAAATAATAAATACATTTATATACTTATATATTTGTTCTTACTCCAAGTTGGTGGAATTCATATGCAAAGAAAAAGTAAACAAACAATAGTGTAATCCTGTCATATGCAGTAATAATATAAATGCTAATTATCTTAATTAATGTGGAGATCCTCACTCCTATCACTCTCATCCAGTGATAGCATAAAATCACAGAGGCTGTGTAATACTTACCATCATCAAAAATGGATTAACACAAAATATAAAATATGACAAAATGGATCAAATCGGGGTATGAGAATGACTGCCTCTTACTAGATAAAAGTTAGTGAGTATATGCAGCACATCTGCCGCTACTCACGAAAGCTCAGTCAATGTATAGGATGTAGTCTCCGTTCCCGCTGTGCAGCTCCGTCTCCGGAACACTTCAGTTTAAATCTGCCGCGGACTTCCTTGTCTCCGCCCACCGTCTGGGGTCACTTTGCACGTCTACGCGTTTCGCCTATGGCTTCATCAGGACGTGAGTGGTAATACACACAATCTTTTAACTCCTTAAGGACACATGACGTGTGACATGTCATGATTCCCTTTTATTCCAGAAGTTTGGTCCTTAAGGGGTTAAAAAAGAAACTTTTATGGGCAAAGTAGTGATTGGTCCCTCAATAAGTCCAAAATTTACATATGTCCAGACTACGATCAACATTTTTGCACAGGAGTATTTAACCCTTAAAGTGCTCTCACATAAATACAATGAATAACGTACTATACAACAGGTAAAAACAAATGCATAGCAATTCATATACATAGTATGCATAAACCATATTCCAAAAATCCTGATAGTAAGTATTACACAGCCTCTGTGATTTTATGCTATCACTGGATGAGAGTGATAGGAGTGAGGATCTCCACATTAATTAAGGTCATTTGCATTTATATTATTACTGCATATGACAGGATTACACTATTGTTTGTTTACTTTTTCTTTGCATATGAATTCCACCAACTTGGAGTAAGAACAAATATAGAAGTATATACATTTTATTTATTATTTTCTATCTTTTGCTGCGCTCCACTTTTTAAAAAACAATTACACTAATTTTAAGAAAAATGATTTGTTTCATGAACAATAAGTAGGTAAATATGCAATGTTCAATTCAACAAAGTGTTTTCACCTAAAACAAAAATAAAAGCACATTCTTCGGTAAAAGGAAAATCGATGAGAGAGGACGAAACCTGCAATAAGGCTTCACTACGGCGCAGAAGGAAAGAGATTTCATTTATGGCAGCGAGGACTGGAAATCAGTACTTATAATTTTCCTCCTGATGTCACAGCCAGAGAACTTGAAGCTACATTGATTGATTGATACCGGGATATTCAGCTTAGCTCCTCCCACTGCACAAATGTAACCCTTAATAATAGCCGTACAGGATTTTGTAACGTCATATGTAAGTGTTTTTGTATTTAAATGGTGATTGTCATTTCAGACACTATATATAGAGTGATACATAATATACAGACACTATACAGAGACAGACACTATATACAGAGTGATACATAATATACAGACACTATACAGAGACAGACACTATATACAGTGATACATAATATACAGACACTATACAGAAACAGACACTATATAAAGAGTGACACATAATATACAGACACTATACAGAAACAGACACTATATACAGAGTGATACATAATATACAGATACACACTATATACAGAGTGACACATAAATATACAGACACTATACAGAGACAGACACTATATACAGAGTGATACATAAATATACAGACACTATATACAGAGTGACACATAAATATACAGACACTATACAGAGACAGACACTATATACAGAGTGATACATAATATACAGACACTATACAGAAACAGACACTATATACAGAGTGATACATAATATACAGATACACACTAAATACAGAGTGACACATAAATATACAGACACTATACAGAGACAGACACTATATACAGAGTGATACATAAATATACAGACACTATATACAGAGTGACACAAATATACAGACACTATATACAGAGTGATACATAATATACAGACACTACATATACAGAGTGACACATAATATACAGACACTATACAGAGACAGACACTATATACAGAGTGACACATAAATATACAGACACTATATACAGAGTGACACATAATATACAGAGACAGACACTATATACAGAGTGATACATAATATACAGAGACAGACACTATATACAGAGTGATACATAATATACAGAGACAGACACTATATACAGAGTGATAAATAATATACAGAGACAGACACTATATACAGAGTGACACATAAATATACAGACACTATATACAGAGTGACACATAATATACAGAGACAGACACTATATACAGAGTGATACATAATATACAGAGACAGACACTATATACAGAGTGATAAATAATATACAGAGACAGACACTATATACAGAGTGACACATAAATATACAGACACTATATACAGAGTGACACATAATATACAGAGACAGACACTATATACAGAGTGATACATAATATACAGAGACAGACACTATATACAGAGTGATACATAATATACAGAGACAGACACTATATACAGAGTGATACATAATATACAGACACTATACAGAGACAGACACTATATACAGAGTGATACATAATATACAGACACTATACAGAGACAGACACTATATACAGAGTGATACATAATATACAGACACTATACAGAGTGACATGTACTATAAAGAGACAGACACTATATACAGAGTGACACATAAATATACAGACACTATATACAGAGTGACACATAATATACAGAGACAGACACTATATACAGAGTGATACATAATATACAGACACTATACAGAGTGACATGTACTATAAAGAGACAGACACTATACAGAGTGACGTACTATTCAGAGACAGGCACTATAGAGAGACTTATATAGATAATGGAAGTGCACTCAACCCTTCGTCATGGAATCCAGGGTGCTCCAATGGAAAAGTCCCAGTACCAAAATGGACCAAATGTAAAATTATTAAATGTAGAAAATAATCCAGTCACTCCAAAGGCCCTAAGGGGTCGAAACGTTGCTGTGTAGTTCCTGGTTCTAATAAAATTGCCTTGATTTTGGAATCCGTTGGAGTGCCTGGATTATTTTCTACATTTAATAACTATACAGAGACAGACACACACTATACAGACACTGACACTGTACAGAGACTGAGACTGAGACAGGCACTATACAGAGTGACAGGCACTATACAGAGTGACAGGCACTAGACAGAGACACTATACAGAGTGACAGGCACTATACAGAGGCAGGCACTATACAGAGACAGGCACTATACAGAGGCAGACAGGCACTATACAGAGACAGGCACTATACAGAGGCAGGCACTATACAGAGACAGGCACTATACAGAGGCAGGCACTATACAGAGGCAGGCACTATACAGTGACAGGCACTATACAGAGACAGACAGACACTATACAGAGACAGGCACTATACAGAGACAGGCACTATACAGAGACAGGCACTATACAGAGATAGAGACACTATACTGAGACTGACACTATACAGAGACAGGCACTATACAGAGACAGACACTATACAGAGACAGACACTATACAGAGACAGACACTATACAGAGACAGACACTATACAGAGACAGATAGACTATACAGAGACAGACACTATACAGAGATAGAGACACTATACTGAGACTGACACTATACAGAGACAGACAGACAGACACTATACAGAGACAGACACTATACAGAGACAGACAGACACTATACCGAGACAGACAGACACTATACAGAGACAGGCACTATACAGAGACAGACGCTATACAGAGACAGGCACTATACAGTGACAGGCACTATACAGAGACAGACAGACACTATACAGAGACAGGCACTATACAGAGATAGAGACACTATACTGAGACTGACACTATACAGAGACAGGCACTATACAGAGACAGACAGACACTATACAGAGACAGACACTATACAGAGACAGATAGACTATACAGAGACAGACACTATACAGAGATAGAGACACTATACTGAGACTGACACTATACAGAGACAGACACTATACAGAGACAGACACTATACAGAGACAGACACTATACCGAGACAGACAGACACAGACGCTATACAGAGACAGGCACTATACAGTGACAGGCACTATACAGAGACAGACAGACACTATACAGAGACAGACGCTATACAGAGACAGACGCTATACAGAGACAGGCACTATACAGAGACAGGCACTATACAGAGACAGGCACTATACAGAGAGAGACAGGCACTATACAGAGACAGACAGACACTATACAGAGACAGACAGACACTATACAGAGACAGACACTATACAGAGGCAGACAGGCACTATACAGAGACAGGCACTATACAGAGACGGACAGACACTATACAGAGACAGACACTATACAGAGACTGACACTATACAGAGACTGACAGACAATATACAGAGACTGACACTATACAGAGACAGACACTATACTGAGTGAAATGTTTGTGAAACAGCTAAATTACCCTCAGTGACTCTTTGTCTCCGGAAACATGGCGGCCAATTGTTCTAATCACTCAATAGTCGGCCTGGGGATCTCGGGTGTTTAGATCTCTATCGTCATATTGCTGAGTGACCGAGAATAACCAATAGCTGGGGAAGAGGGGAGTGGCTTTCTTAAAATGGGTGTGTTTATCTATGAAGGGGCGGGGTCTGAGCCATAGATTTAAACCATCAGTACTGCTTAATGTATAGCATTGGACAACAGAGGTAATTATCACATGGGGTGAATGGGGGGCTGTGGGGGTGTATATACATTATAACCAGGGGTGTGAGTATATATATATATATATATACACAATATAACCAGGGGTGTGAGTATATATATATATATACACAATATAACCAGGGGTGTGAGTATATATAATATAACCAGGGTGTGAGTATATATAATATAACCAGGGGTGTGAGTATATATAATATAACCAGGGGTGTGAGTGTATACAATATAACCAGGGGTGTGAGTGTATACAATATAACCAGGGGTGTGAGTGTATACAATATAACCAGGGGTGTGAGTGTATACAATATAACCAGGGGTGTGAGTATATATACACAATATAACCAGGGGTGTGAGTATATATAATATAACCAGGGGTGTGAGTATATATAATATAACCAGGGGTGTGAGTATATATAATATAACCAGGGGTGTGAGTATATATATATATACACACACAATATAACCAGGGGTGTGAGTATATATAATATAACCAGGGGTGTGAGTATATATAATATAACCAGGGGTGTGAGTATATATAATATAACCAGGGGTGTGAGTGTATACAATATAACCAGGGGTGTGAGTATATATATATATATACACAATATAACCAGGGGTGTGAGTATATATACACAATATAACCAGGGGTGTGAGTATATATAATATAACCAGGGGTGTGAGTATATATATATACACACAATATAACCAGGGGTGTGAGTATATATAATATAACCAGGGGTGAGAGTATATATATATACACAATATAACCAGGGGTGTGAGTATATATAATATAACCAGGGGTGGGAGTATATATATTATAACCAGGGGTGGGAGTATATATATTATAACCAGGGGTGGGAGTATATATATTATAACCAGGGGTGAGAGTATATATATACACACAATATAACCAGGGGTGAGAGTATATATATATACACAATATAACCAGGGGTGTGAGTATATATAATATAACCAGGGGTGGGAGTATATATATTATAACCAGGGGTGGGAGTATATATATTATAACCAGGGGTGGGAGTATATATATTATAACCAGGGGTGAGAGTATATATATACACAATATAACCAGGGGTGTGAGTATATATACACAATATAACCAGGGGTGTGAGTATATATAATATAACCAGGGGTGGGAGTATATATATATATATATATATATATATATATACATACACATACAATATAACCAGGGGTGTGAGTATATATAATATAACCAGGGGTGTGAGTATATATAATATAACCAGGGGTGTGAGTATGTACAATATAACCAGGGGTGTGAGTATGTACAATATAACCAGGGGTGTGAGTATATATATACAATAATACAATATAACCAGGGGTGTGAGTATGTACAATATAACCAGGGGTGTGAGTATATATAATATAACCAGGGGTGTGAGTATATATATATACAATATAACCAGGGGTGGGAGTATATAAATACACAATATAACCAGGGGTGTGAGTAATTATATATATATATATATATATATATATAGTTAATACAATGTTAAACAAAAATCTGCACACCAGTCAAGCCATAAGACTTGCTTTTCCCACAGAAATCCAAAAACTGCAGCGATGTTGCAACCGCAAAGGATTCTGGGTGGGCATATGCAAATTAGTTCAACAATATATATATATATATGATGTAGATTAATTTAGAAATAAACAAATATGTTTAAATGTCTATCTGTTCCTGTCCAAATCTGAGATGATTAAATTGCGTATACGCAGAAGTAAGTTCACACTGACACACGGAGTTCAGGTTAAAAGCACTTCGAGAAAATTTAATGGCATCTGATTAAAAGCGGTCTCGCAGACCCTTATAAGAGCAAAATTACATCATCATTGCATATCAAGATAGCAGTAAATAAACATCATTAATTGGATTAAATGTTAAGTGGTTATGTCAATGTCCACCCATCAATATTATTAATTGGCTCAAGAACTAAGTGGTTAGCTAGGTGTCCTCCCACCGGGAGGTGGCGTTATTCTGGACACGGGTGTGGGCAGATGGCTCATGTGCCATCTTACCCAGCACGAGGCTTACTCGGTGGGAAGGGGGGCTTGGGCGTCATTTTGGGTAGTTAGTGATGTCAGACTCGTGGTCAGATTCAGGGTCCTTTTTATGAATAGAACATTTCATTAAAGCAGCTTTCTCATGGCCTTGGCTATACTTTGTTGCATGTTACAGGAGCTCAATAATTCCGGTGTTAGTCATGTCTTTCTAGAAAATACAGTCTCTATTCATTATACTAAATGCTGTTAGGAAATTCTGTCATGTAATGTAGTTAAAATGGAGGATCTGTCAGGTAATGTGGTTAATAATGGAGTTAGTGCAAAAATTCAACACAGGTTTAATACAGCTTTTTAATAATTCTACATCAGTCCCCCCTATGAAATGTTAGATTCTAAAAAAGATAAACTTTATTGTGTTAATACCAGAAGACGTGTTAGCCCAAAGGCACAGAAACCCCGTGGCCGCTAGCTAGGTGTTATTGCAAAGTGCAATTCTGTCCCTCAAGCTGACCCTAGTAGGCTATCTCATCCGTCAGTACGGCTCTCGAACGCTTCACTCCCATGGGTATCCCACGGTGGCTAGCCCACCACTTCTCCACACGGTAGACTTTACCTATACTGACGGATGCTGTCCCTAAGCTGGTCCCTACCTAGAACTCTTGCACTTTATCAGTATAGGGGATAGTTTGCAGCGGTATACAGGGTGAGTTG
Source organism: Pelobates fuscus (assembly GCF_036172605.1). Taxonomy (NCBI): domain Eukaryota; kingdom Metazoa; phylum Chordata; class Amphibia; order Anura; family Pelobatidae; genus Pelobates; species Pelobates fuscus. The sequence continues at coordinate 4,028,391 of NC_086329.1, forward strand.
AGATCTTGGAAATCTTTGTCATCAACTGTCAGATGTGCAAAAGTGGGTGCCGCTTGGTCTACAGTCTTCAATAGGAATTTTCTCAGACAAGGGAGGACACAACAAACGAGAAGAGCAAAGATAAAAAGAGAAATTAGTATTGCCATACCAATATGCATTAAAGCTTTTTGCCATCCTGTCATCCAACCAAACCATCTTTCCCAGGGATCTTTTATCCCAGAATTCCTTTTTAACTCTTCAGAGAGCTCATTTAATTTTTCTATGGCTAAGGTGACTTTACCATTAGGGCCTGTGTTTTCTGGGATGTAAGTACAACATGTCATGGTGTCGGGCAAAATTTTACATACACCCCCTTTTTCAGCTAGAATCATGTCTAAGGCCATTCTATTCTGGAAGGACATTTGGGATGTAGCCTGCAGCTGTTCGGCTAAACCCTGGAGGGCATCCCTGGTGTAGTTAACAAAGCGTTGTTGGTTGTAATAAATGTAATTTATCCAATTCAAATTCTTGTTTGCAGTAACTATGGTAAAAAGTGATTCAAATCCTGCAGCAACTTCATCTCTTGCTTTAAATTCATTGGGCACCCCCCTAGGCACCCCAATGGCATCAATGTAAATGTGAGGGTCAAAACTGCCTTTTACTGGGGCTTCACGCTTAACCTTGGTTGGTGTGTGTTTGGACTCATGTGTGTCAGGGTGCGTGTCAGAGATAATATGTATAGGCATGATGGCTTTAGCCAGAGTACACTCCACCCACCATTCCTTGTCCATCCTGGATCTTAACTGTAAATCCCCACACAACCAATAAATATCCCCCAATGACCTAGTATGGAATTGTAACAGGTACATAGGAACAGTTCTGTAGGTGGCACAATACCCTTTAGAGAAGTTACCCAAGAATTTACCAATTCCATCATAATTAGCATAACAAGTGTAGTTACCTTTATAAACTGTAACACCATCTGGGGGTTTGACATCCTTGGCTAAGAGAGGATATTCCACTGTCCATGCTTTGCAGAGGGACCTATTGAAATTGTAGTGGTAGGCAAAAAGACTCAAAACACATTCTTCTATATCTACTGGCAAGGTTAAAGGTACGGTGCCGAGGTGAGGCCGGGCACCACCACACACATAGCATGCGGTTCTGTTATGTTTGTTGGCATTATATTTCATCCATTCTAACCATAAATTAACATCATTAAAACCTGTTTCAGCGGCCATGGTATCTTCAAAGGTGGGGTTAGCAATGGCCATCATGTCTTTAAAGGACTGGATGTGTGGTTTTAATGGATTTGAGACCATATGGGTGGCCCCTTGCCACTCTGGAGAGTGGCACATATCTTTAAGGTAGAAATGCCCTAGCTTGTTATAGGAACCTTTCTTCCAATACATTCCCATTACATACTGGTCTGCATCTGTTGGGCTCGGATGCTCAATATTTAGGATTAATTTCATAGGTATACCCCCTCCAGGCTTCCTCAGAGTCATTCTTTGGAGAAGGGATCTACCATGATCATCTACTTTAGATAAGGCACTTTTTGGTTTGTAACCCCAGGCAGGCCCGGCATTCCATCCCGCCGCCCCCCAGTGGTTACAAATATGCCCCCATTGTTTGTCAACTACACAAACATAGGGGTCCTTTAAGTGAGGGATATCTCTATAGATGTTTTGAATTTGTGACGTAGGGAATGGGCAATCTACAATGTCACAGTAATCAAAAGTGTAAGTAGCCACACGGGTACATGAAGAATTGTACCAGAAGGTATACCCACTGGCATCTTTGGTGATGGCTACTTGTTGGGCCTTAATTAGGCTAATTAAGGAGATGATGTACCAGAGGTACATGGTTGTGTGGTATCTGCTTCCTCTGGGGCAGGAGTCTTCTTGCAATGGGAAGCGTGGATCCAATGTGGCCTGCCAGCCAACTTGACGGAGGTTGAAGTAATTAAGAGAACTTGGAATGGTCCGTCAAATCTTGGTTCCAGGGTGTGTTTCCGCACAAATTTCTTGACCAGAACCCAATCTCCGGGAAGCAGGTTGTGGATACCCGTATCAGATTCAGGATCTGGAATTGAAGAGAAAACTTGGGCATGTATTTTGTTCAAGGCACTTGCAAGTTCAGTTACATAGTCTACTAAAACATCAGTTTGAAGCTGCAACTGTTGCGGGTAATAACAACCTAGTCTGGGTGCAGTCCCAAATAGAATCTCATATGGGGATAGTGAGTGCTTCCCTCTAGGTGTGTGCCTAACGCTGAATAAAGCTATTGACAGGCTTTCTGGCCAGGGCATCTTTGTTTCTTGTGACATTTTTAACATTCTGGCTTTTAGGGTGCCATTCATGCGTTCCACTTTGCCACTATTTTGTGGGTGGTAAGGGGTGTGAAAAGCTAGGGTCACCCCCCAGAGCAGTCCAAATTTCTTTAGTCACTGTTGCTGTAAAGGCTGGGCCCTGGTCACTCTCAATGACTTCTGGAAGTCCAAATCTACATACAATATCTGTAAGTAGGCGTTTTGCTGTTGTTTTGGTAGTGATATTAGCCACTGGATAGGCTTCTGGCCAGCCTGAGAACATGTCCACTATTACTAGTGCATACTCATGAGGCCCACTCTTGGGCATTTGTATGTGATCAATCTGAATTCTCTGGAATGGGTACATGGGCTTAGCCAGGTGTTTCAAGGGCACTTTGGTTGGTTTTCCTGGATTGCATTTTGCGCAAATGACACAGGCCCTACAGAAGCTGTTGATCAATGTTGTGATTCCAGGTGCTTCATAATACTTTTGTATGAGGGCGGCCATTAAGTCTTTTGACAGATGTGCAGGTCCATGTGCCCATTGGACAACTGCTGGATATAAATTCTTAGGAAGGCAGAATCTAAAGTTGTTATAGTATACTCCATCCTTTAGGACTGCTCCTTTCTTCTTCCATTTCTGTATTTCTTCGGGGGTAGTTGTAGCTTGCTGTTCCCGTAAGATTCTTAGGTCAGTAGGAAGAGTCTGCAAGGTAAAAATAGGAATTTCTTCGTGTCCGGACACTTCTTCATCCACTTCCTGCAATTTTCTTGCCGCTTGCTTAGCAGCCTGATCAGCCAAATGGTTGCCCTTTGCTTCATCTGTATCCAACTTCCCATGTGCCTTCACTTTCAAGATGGCCACTTCTTCAGGGAGTAGGAGGGCATCCATTAGTTCCTTAATTGCAGAGCTGTGCTTGACTGGTGTACCGGCTGTGGTAAGAAATCCTCTTGTTTTCCAAATTAGTCCGAAGTCATGTGCCACACCCAGAGCGTATCTTGAATCTGTGTAGATGTTGGCACGTTTTCCTTCGGAGATTTTGCATGCTGAAGTCAGGGCTTGCAATTCAGCTTCTTGTGCAGACATTGCTGGTGGTAAAGATGATGATTTGATAACTTCATCTGTTGTGGTCACGGCATATCCTGTGTGGTATTTTCCTTCTTCATCAGCATACCTTGAACCGTCCACAAACAGAGTGAAATCAGGATTTGTTAATGGATTCTCATGTACAGTTGGTAGATGTATTGTCTCCATTTTCATCTGTTCAAAACAGTCATGAGGTGTCTCTGGGTCATAATCATTCACTATGACCAGATCTTGAAATTCATTTTCCAGGAAGTGGCGTGGTCATGCTTCAAGATGGTCAGTTGTTGGGTATTTGACAATGCCATTTTCCTGTAGCTGTGATTCATCCATGGTGGCCCATAATTTTGCCATGGGCCCAAGATCATTCCATGATTTTGTTTTCAACTTGGTGACATGGACATGTGGAATGGCAGTATCCCAATGACAGTACAAGTATTTGAGTTCTGAAGGTAGTTGAATCAAGGCCATGCTGTTGCCTTCAGAGTCACAGTAGAAGTCTTGTGCAGTGAGTTTCACCTCCACCAGGTGATAAAGCTCATCTTCGTAGCAAGGTTCAGGAGTGATGTTTGGCTTATACCACATGGTACAGAAGGCATATCCTGGTCCTTCGCAGAGAGGAGCTTGTTCATCATGAAAGGATAAATCAGGATGCATTCTCTTGATGGTCCCAGCAAGAAGGTAGATGTAGGTTTCATCCATGATAAACCCATAGTGGATACCTCCCTCAGGTAGTGGGAGAAGAGTGGACGGATTGAGAACTTGACATCTTTGTATGGTAATGTTGTCAGGTAACAGGAGATGACATTGGAGGCGTAGGTGTCTTGCAGGAGACACATGCTTGAGTTGTACTTGGTTGATGATGGCAGAAATGTCATGAGGGGCCAAGACAACTAGAGGGTGGCCAAGGACCAGGTCTGCAGTTCTTTCAATGAGTTCTCTTGCTGCAAAAACGGCCCTAAGGCAAGAAGGGGTCCCTCTGGCCACGATATCCAGCTGGCAGGAGAAAAATCCAATAGGTCTTTGACGGCCTCTTGAGTCATTAGTTTGAGTAAGGACTCCTGTAGCATGGCCTTGTCTTTCAGAGACAAACAACTTGAAGGGTTTGGTATAGTCTGGTAGGCCTAGAGCAGGAGCAGATGCAATGGCACGTTTTAGTGTGCAGAAGTTGTCATGTGCTTCATTGGTCAGGCAGAATGGGTCTGACTTGAGTGCATCATAGAGTGGTTGCATAAGCAGAGAGGCTTCTGGGATCCATGCTCGGCAGTAGGAAATGAGGCCTAAGAAGGCATGTAGAGATTTTGAAGTCCTTGGAGGTGGAATATCCAGTACAGCTCTAACTCGGTCACGGGTGAGATGTCTGGTACCTTGAGATAGACAATGTCCAAGGAAGATTACTGTAGGTTGACAGAATTGCAGCTTGAGAAGTGAAGCTTTGCATCCTTGTTCTGCTAAATAGCAAAGGAGACTAATTGAACATTCTTCAGTTGTAGGTATGTCATCTCCACAGAGCAGTAAATCATCCACATACTGGAGCAGGACAACTTTTGGATGGTCTGCTTGCCATGGATCAAGGATAGAGCACATGGCCTTTGCAAATTGACTTGGAGAGTTTTGTGCCCCTTGGGGCATGACAGTCCATGTGTACTGTTGCATTTCATGTGTGAAGGCAAACAGGTATTGGCAAATTGGATCCAGTGGTACACTGAAGAAGGCATTGGCCAGATCAATGACTGAAGTATTTTGCAGAAGGTGGGACCCCAGAGAGCAGAGTGTGTGGGTTTGGCACAATAGGGGTGTCCAGGACTGTTGCTTCATTCACTGCACGGAGATCCTGAACCATTCTGTACTTCTCTGGTTCACCTTTTGGAGTTTTCTTCTTCACAGGAAATAATGGGGTGTTGCATTTTGATTCACATTTCACGAGAGCACCCTTCTCCAAGAGTGCTTTGATTTGACTTGAGATAGCTGCAGCTTGAGCTGGTTTTAAAGGATATTGTGGTTTTCTTGGTAACTTAGCTCCTGGAATGAGCTTTACCACCACAGGTGGAACTTTTAGGTGACCTATGTCCTCTGGGCCTGAGGACCATAGTTTTGCAGGTACCTTTGTCTTTAGTGAATCCGGGAAATTGGACCTCTGTTCCTTTGCCTCCCCATGGGGTTCTTCTAAATGGAGCATCAAAGGCAGGGAGCACAAGGCTGAGGTGTCTGATACAGATGGAGGGGTAGATAGTTCTACTTGTCCATCTGGAGTGAAGATGATAGATGCCTGCAGGCGTGAGAGGACATCAGCGCCTAACAGGTTAATTGGGCATGTGGAGGATACCACAAAACGAGCAAGCAAGCTAGGGTAGTTGCCAACTCGTAATGGAGTTGTTAAAGGACTGTGTCTTGGTTGGCCATCCACTCCTACACAAGAGACATCAATATTTGACAGAAAAGATGGGTCTGGCAGGTCTTGTTCTCGTAGAACACTTCGGGCTGCACCTGTGTCAACAAGAAATGTAGTAGGTTGTCCTTCAATTGGTAGAGTCACAGTGGCAAGTGCCCCCCCCCCCCCCATATCCCCTGAAGACACTGCCATGACAGGGGTTAATGACACAGGCTTGCCAAATTCCTATTCATCAGGTTCCTCAACTATTGGAACTGTTTTTGAGGCCTTGGGGCCAGGGGTAGGTTTGGACATCTTCTTGGGTTCAGGGCAATCATTTTTGAAATGTCCTTTAGCTTTGCAATTGAAGCAATATCCATCCTCGGGTTTGGTGCCTTTAGGGACAGGTCCGGTGCGGGACACCATGAGAGGAGCTGAATTGGGCCTTCTAGGAGTCTGGGCAGATTCCAGACCCCTAGCAACTAAGAGTAAGGTATCCAGAGGGACTACCTTATATTCAGGGCGTGCAGCAATGATTCCCTTGCGTATGGAGTCTTTAACACCTTGGACAAATGCACCAGACAGCATTTGAGAATGGATCTTGTCTGTGAGATCAAATCCCAAATCTGTAAACAGTTGAAACAGTCTTGCATGAAACCTTTCCACTGATTCTCCTTTGTCTTGTACAATATCAGTAAGGCCAGCAGCCTGATCTGCAAGTTTGTCCTTAGCCCACTCTTTTAGTTGGTTGCAAAAAGTTACTCCGGAGGGGTAATCAATGTCACTTATAAGCAGATCTGTACTGAGGTGGCGGGCCATGCTGGGCCAGTATGCATCCCCAGCTTTAATAGCACAAATGCTCAGTAAATTACGCCATGCTGCAGAATAAGTCTTTTGAATCTGAACTATCCCTCGGTAAAAAGGCATAGGTTGCTTTTCTGGGTCAGGGAGTGATTTCATCAGGGCACTAGCCTGAGTAGGATTAAAAGCTACATATTTAGGAGGGGCCTGATCCCCCCGGCCCGTATGTCCGAAAGGATCATCGAGGGAACGGCGGGGCGGGGGCCCCGTGGCATCCTGTGAGCCCTGGGATCCCTCCTCATACTCATCCTCATCTGTGACCTGGACCCCTCTGAGTGATGGGGCCATTTGAGGTGTCAGAACCGGGGGAAATGAGGGAATCCCAGAAGCTGGAGTGGCCAGTGGATTATGAGCTTGGGGTGAGTAATCACCGGGAAGTACCGGCATTAGGGGTGCTGGATGACTGGGGGCCGCCATATTGGAGGCGTGAAAGGAAGCTGCGTTAGGGTTAAGGGAGGAAGTGGCGGCCATGTTGGAAGTGGGCACATCCGGGGCAGACTGTGCCGGATTGGTCATGACCGGGGTCTGGGGAGTGGCTTGGGAAAGGAAGTAGGCTTGGTTTGGATAGGGCAGGGCCAAGGGGTAAGGGAAGGGGTAGGACCAAGACAACTGGGTAGGGGTTTGGGCGGAACCTGGGGAGGGTGGGTTAGTTGGGCAGGGATTAGGGAAGGAGGTGGGACATCCGGGATACGGATATGAAACTGAAGGGGTGGGAACCTGGGCTGTGGGAGGGGTGGGAAGGAGAGAGAGCGGAGAGAGATTAGCAGAGGTGGGTGTAGTAGGAGGGGCCGGAGCGGGTGTAGTGGGATTGACAGTAGCGGGTGAGGAGGGGTTAGAGAACTGGGTGGATGCAAGTGGGAGGGTAGGATTATTGACGGAGAGAGAGCGTAGGGAAGGAATGGCGGATGAAATGTTAGGATTAGGCAGAGAAGGTAGTGCAGGGATGGATGAGGATGATGGGAATGTTAGGGATGATGATGGGGAAAATAATGATCCATCAGAATTCAGGACCGGACAAACAGGGGAAATGACGGGATGGCTGTTGGGAGGATTGGGAGTGGGGAACATGGTCAGCTGGCTGTCACTTATTGCTGACTGAACCTTGGGGATGGACATCCCCTGGGCGCCATTTCGGGGCGCTGGCTGAGGGAATGCCCCAGCAACATAATTATTATGATATACATACAATTTTACACCTTTGTGATCTATTTCTTCCTCAACCCAACCTTCCTGCTGAATAGCTTTTGCTACTCTGTACCATGCTTCAGCAGTACGTAATAAATCATTATCTGTAAGCTTGCCTTTCTTCTCTGTCAGTAATCTACGCCAGCTTTCTGGCTGCAATCTACCACATGAAGGCACAGCAATTTTACACACTTTAGCAATCTTTTCAACTCCTTTAACCATCTCTTCACCCTCTCTATCTTCAACTAGATCACACGCTAACCAGCCCTTACCGGGCTTAGTCAATCCCTGTCCCATATCCCCCTATAAAAGGCGTCCCAGATATAGGGAAAGGAAAATGAAACAGAGCTGTGACGAAACCAATCTCGCCACATTGTATTGGAGGAGCCTGGTTGCCCGCCTGCTGCCTTTGGATTATGGACCGGCAGCTAAAGGGTTAATCTTACTGTGCAGAAGGATTTATTTCTCCCTCTCTGCACAGCAGTTTGGTAGATTTCATCTACCGAACAAACAGCCGTTCACCAACCTCCCCAGAGCCGTGGGAAGCCGTCCGGCGTTGTTAATTGGCCACCCAGAAGCTGGAGTGTGCTGCCAATTTACCTCCCTGAAGCTGCGGTTAATTGCCTGTTAACTGTGTGGCCGCTGTTACACTTAGCGGCCGCTAGGTGGCGCTGTTCTGGAGCTCCCCGGGCAGCCAACACTTTTCTGCCCGGCTTTCATGCACCAAAATCGGACACTTTTACGTGCAGGCACCGCTGAACCTCCAGCCCCTGGTTCTCATTCGTATGAATTTGGTGAATGCAGGGAAATTCGGTATTTTATGTTTTATGTGAACTGTAGTAACCCAGATAGCCTGCCATGGAGCCTGTTCGTATAATTAAAGACTTTAGCTCCATGGCAATTAAAATGTATTCGGGTGGTCTGGGTGCCATTCACCTAATAATGTGCACCCAGACCTGAGCTATCTGGGGATATGTTACATGTCTGTGTTTTATGTATAAAATGTGTCTGTATGTATTTTAAAGTGATAGTCTGTTTCTGTGTCACCATGTGCATAATGGAGTCTGGCCTTTGTCTTAGGAGATAATTGAATTACTTCATTAATTATCTCCAGGGCAGGGAGGAGGAAACCAGGATGCATTGTGGGAAAGTATTGTGGCTGTGTGTACGAAAATGATACATGTCTGTCTGCTGTTTCAGTCTTCCATCTGGTCCCCTAGGGGAGTGTCCACCAGGTGGGAGACCTGCATAAATACAGGGGCAGGTAGCCCTGAATAAACAGACCACTGCTTGACCCTCAACACGGAGCCTTGTCTCGTTCTTGGGGGGGATTCACTGTATGCTGTTGGAGATTGATTGCTAAGGTGTGTAAGCTGATGTCTGCTTTTCCTATTCATCTGCTAGCAGCTATTTGTGAGGTTCCAGCTGGAGTGCTACCTTATTCACCTATATCCAGTTCGTGAGTTTTGGTGCTTTTACAGTAGCTGTGCCTTTTTGGGAAAAGGGGATTATCGCCTAAACGGATTTTTCCCCTTTTATGCTGAAACGGTCCGTAACAAGAGCGTCTACAATGCTCGACTGCCACTCGGAAGGGTGGGAGTCCCCCCAAGTGCGTCTTCCCAAAACGTAGACTAGTCACTAATTCCGCCTAGGAGCGAGGTGAGAAGTGTGTGACCAATCACTTCTCTCACAAGAGAAATAGGAGTGGATAGTGTAAATAACACAGGAAGTAGAGTAAAAAGTAAAAGTAAAGTGAAAGTAGAGACAGACACAGGAGTTTGAATGACTCCCAATTACAACAACAATTCAATTGAAATACAGTGCATGCATCACAGTTCAAATAAAATCAACAGTAATCCCTTTCCTTTACTCATGTGGCCAAAGCCACCTCCCTCAACCTCGTAGTGTCCCCGCTCGGAGAACAACTTTCGTAAGTCTCACTACCAGCGGCCAAGGATAACAGCTGACACCGGCCCGAAATCCATATGCCTCCCTCGTTACAGCAGTCCACTAAGTGTGGCCACCACTATCCTCACCCTCGTAGCGCCCCTATGAACCCACTCATAAGTCTCACTACCCCGTGGTGCTGGAGACAGCAATGCCTGCCCGAATCCACGCACCACAAATAAAAATTGGAATGCCACCAGCCTCAGCGCTCGAAGCTGGAGGGTACCACCTCTCTGCAAGCAGAGCTATGTGCACAATGAGGCTAGCTAGGCTATCAAAGTGACACCATGGGGAATCCCCAGGAAGCAATGAGTCTACACCCCTCCACAGATTCCCCCCCCCCCCTCTTTTTCCTTACTGCTGCAACTACCCAGCACCTAAAA